>NC_087063.1:71179773-71277615 GCF_963678635.1 Symsagittifera roscoffensis | reverse complement strand
GATAGATAGGATAATTATCAGGAGTTGCCTCGTATTCTGAAGATGCTGAGACCTCACTAATTTTTTTTAAAACTAATCAACTTGCGCGGTTCGGCCGCTGGTTAGATCATTACATTTTGATGGCCTGATCTTACGAAGACTACTTATACTTCTACGCCGAATTAGTACAGAAACTAAATTACAAAAGAGGCCCTTCCGTTTAGTAACGGTAAGTGCACAAGCTGGATAGGGCCATACCAGCGTTATAAGAATGCATATATAACAGCAAGCTGTATCAATTTAACAATGAAGTCATAAATCAGCATTAAATGCATCGTCTTAATGTTAATTTATCTTAGCGGTCCTTCCTCTACGTGTGACATTCGACCAGAATGGACCAAAATGCAGATTCAGCATATTCAAGTTTTTAACAGCGAACCTTCCGAATTAACGGTTTTAAGCGATTAACGACGTTATTGGGACGATTAGTCAAGCTGTGAAGGTCAAGATTCTCTGGTATTTTGAAATTTTAAAAATTCGAAGTATGACGTCATATTTCTGAGAAACGTCAGAAACGGCCATTTTGGCAGAAAACAGGAGGAAAAAAACAACAACATTAGTTGCGCTGATGAAAACAACGAATGTGCCAGTCGGTCATATTTGGAAGTTTGACCTTGAGAGAAGCAAAAAGCATTTGATTTTGGAGTGAAGTTTAATTTTTCAAAAATTCGAATGGAGCCTGTCATGCACGATTTTCTCGCGATAACTGAAAGTCAAAAAAGAGAACAATCGAGTGACAATCGCGGGAAAGTTGCAAGATAAATCAGTAGGAAATTGCCATTCGCAATTTCCGAGACAATAATAATCTAGAGTAGAGCTGTCCTATTTGAAATAGAAGACAGAGTGTTCCTGAGAACTGGACAATTATCCAACTGGTCAACTATTCGAACTGGACCAGAGTGAACCTTCGGTGGAAAAGTGGACAGCTTGAGTGTCCCAATGGTCCACATAAAACTGCATTCTAGAGTACAAACTTATTCCTGTTGTTGAAACTGGCAAACATTGAACTCATTTAGTTACACTATTTAATTCTTGAGTTGCTTACCGACTTAATTACTCCCAATTCTTGAGCGTGCTACAATGTGAGTACCAACTTAAATTTCTAGAGTGTGTTTTATAATTGTTATGTTGAGGTAAGGCGAGTTTTAGGTTGATCCATCTGAAATGGATCAAAGTTCCACTGTCTAATAAAAAGTAACTTAACGGATTGTTCCGACCCGGTTTTTAACGGCGTTCATGTATTTTGGGTATCTAGAGACCTAAGTATGGGGACGTTCTTAATTCTAGAGTGGGGGGATATTTTAGTAGTAGCCTTTAAGCTGTAACGGTTCGTAGTCTCATGTCACAAACGAACCGAATTGGCTCCGACTGATTTGAGGTAGAAAAACACAAGAGATAGTGTCCCTGACTCTTGAGCCAATGGTTATAGGGCCTATTTTTCTTAAGCCTCATGTGTGACTGCAGTAGACGAATGTTACATAGTGTTTTTATGGCGCTCCTGGGTGTTTACGACATCAAGACTACGGAGTCAAACCCACTTGAGACAAGTTCGGGCTACATGCCCATTCTAGAGTACCGGCGGTACGGTTCGACAGGAACGTGCAAACCTTCCGGTTGTACCGTGATAGCCTTTTAAGAAAACTCGAGAAAACTTCCTGGTACGCTCTCCGAACGAGGCTTAGCTAGCCGAGTAAAGGGGGGCAACTAGGGGGACAAAAACACGAGCAAAAAGACAAAAAGCAAAACAAAAACCAAAAAAGAATAGAAAAAGGAACAAAAACCATAAAACGAAAAAAGACAGTGACTTTGACACCAGATTAGTTGGATCAAACCTTTATATTAATTAAATAGTATACCCATACTGTTTTACAAGTTCGATCGTTTCGATCAACCTAGCAATTTAACCCAGTAACCTTAATAAAGTGCCCGAGTGTGGGGCGTTGTCAAGGGTTTTCAGATAGCTTGGAACTTAGCTGGACAACAAGGAGACTTGACTGGAAGAGGTGACCAGCCGAGTGGGAAAGTGGTTCAGGAGCACTTGAGCTGAACCAATAGGAGACTCGACTGGAAGAGGTGACCGGCCGAGTGGGAAAGTGGTTCAGGAACACTTGAGCTGAACCAATAGGAGACTGGACTGGAACAGGTGACCAGTCGAGTGGGAAAGCAGCCAAGAAGGATTTGGCAGTTCTCGAGTTCTCAAGTTGGGCAGAACGGGTATCGTTAAAATCCACATTACATTATAGGAGATAAGTGTAAAATTGGATAAGCGAAATCCCCCGGTTTTGAGGAACGTTTTTACTTAAGCAGGCCTGGAAACAGGTCTACGGTTTTCTCTTGAGAGGTTTAGCACCCGGCGCTTAAGGTAATTTTTAGGCTTAAGAAGGGGGGGCTAGAAAGGGGGGAGGTTAGAAGGGGGCTGGTTAAGTTAGAGGTTGGCGGTTATAATTTGTAAAAAGGGGGGACACATTAGAGTAACTAATTGCTCGGCATCGTCGACTTAGTTACATTAGATGTTTACACGCGTTGGTCATAGGAAACGGATATTCAAAATTAGAATCAGGTTAAGGTAGGTACCCTGGTCGGATCGGTAGGGGGGAACGGACATAGACAGTTTTTGTGACACCCCATAAGATCGCTAGCAGGGGGGAAGAGAACGCGTGGCAATTAGGTACCAGACATTTTTTCGATAGAAGGTAGACATTTGTCACCTTTGAATTTTAGGTGGGTTCATCTCTCTGTTTTTATTACTTTTTCTTGCTTAGATTTTTGTTGCATTTTGGTAAGGATTTGTGTTTGGCTTTTATACGAACAGGTGATCACAAGATACCTGCGCACAGGTTTTGGTCTCAAGTTGCTTGGAACATTGAAATAGAGGTAATTAAAAAGAAATAAGAAAAAGGGGGGTCAACATTTGGCTTTTAAGAGAGGGTTTTTGGGAAAATTTTACAAGAGCTTGAGTGGTGGTACAAGGTACAGTGAATCAAGAAGTCCCCATAACGAAGCAGATAGAGGTCCCACCGCTCAGATACTTGTCAACAGTCTTGGGACAGTGCCAAAGAAGTCTTGGGACAGAGCAGTCTGGGGACAGTCTTGGGACAGTGCAGCCCTGGGACAGTGTTGGACCAGAACAGTCTTGATACAGTCTTGGGACAGTACGGTTTTGAGACAGTGGTCTTGGGACAGTGGTCTTGGGACAGTGGTCTTGGGACAGTGGTCTTGGGACAGTGGTCTTGGGACAGTGGTCTTGGGACAGTGGTCTTGGGACAGTGGTCTTGGGACAGTGGTCTTGGGACAGTGGTCTTGGGACAGTGGTCTTGGGACAGTGGTCTTGGGACAGTGGTCTTGGGACAGTGGTCTTGGGACAGTGGTCTTGGGACAGTGGTCTTGGGACAGTAGTCTTGGGACACTAGCCTTGGGACAGTAGTCTTGGGACACTAGTCTTGGGACACTAGCCTTGGGACAGTAGTCTTGGGATAGTACTCTCAGGACAAGGGTCTTGGGACACTGACGAAGTACTGGGACAGTACCGAACAGTCTTGGGACAGTAGAACGAAGCCTGGGACGGTACAAAGAAGAGTAGGGACGGTAATTGGAAGTCTTGGGACGGTATAAAAATTGAAGTAAAATTACAATAAGTGTTTTAAGACAGAATTAAGACAGAACAAGACTAATTGGAACCCGGCACGGTTGAGACCACAAATAAAGCAAGTTTCTCGAAAAGTTTAGAAAGAGAACTGGAACAAGGTTTTTACCACGTTGCATATTTCTTTTAAATAATTTTTCCTCGAAAGATTTTTATTCTTAGATTAAGAATTGTGTATATAGTAATATTGTAAATACGAGCAATTGTAAATAGAAATAATGAGACGGAGTAGGGTACCGGTGCTAGAAAAAAGGTCAAGTGGATCAAACACGAAATATAACTCGTCGCTGCGCGGAACGACATCAAGGGGCCCAGGCAAAACAAAAGATAACTTTTCAGTTAGCATGGTCAGCACGAGGAGTGGCACCGAGAGCAAGACGCGAGAAGATGCGAGGGAAAAACAGGTGGAGCCCACAATCGAAATCGACCTAGAGACACCAGACCAGAGCGTAGATGAAGTGGAGAAAAAGACAACGGAATCCACACCGATGCCCCATATGGAAGATCAAAATCCAAAAAGCGTGGAGTTTTCGCCGATAGACGCGTTGGAAGACACAACAGGCAATACCCGAGAAACGGTGAAAGATGACTCTCAAGTAAAGAAGACATCTTTTACAGAAAAGTTGGCGATGATGGTCGGAATGAAATCGAAAGACAACACGGCCGAGGAATCACAGACTGGAAGAGCACGAACATTTGGGACAGTGAGCACGAAGGCGACAGAAGCCGACCCAAGGGAAGAACAAGCCAGAACAGAAGAGGCAGCCGAAAACAAGACAACGGCTGTTCATGAAACAGCTGCTCTTGAGCTTGGCGACCTGATGACAAAGCTAAATCAGATCGACAAGAAACTGAAGTACAGTGAGGAAGATAGAGACTTAATAAAGAAAGAGTTCAAATACAACAAACACGAGTATCTGGATAGTTATTTTAACCTGGCTAAGGCGACAGACGAGAGACTCCAGCAGATGCCACCAATGAAGATCGAGAAAAGAACATCAAAAGAGACATGGAACAGTTGAAAAACCGATATGATGATGTCAACAGCCAATTAGGTAGCCTGGAAAAGAGAATGGACACAATGAACAGGAATCAGGCCGAAAGTTCGTGTGCAATACAGGCAAAGTTGGATGCAATCTTGAGAAATTCAACCTCACAAGAAAGACCGGCAGCGGATCGCACGCAAGGCACCAGAGTTGACTTTGTGGAACCACAAAGGATTAAACGGCAATCGACACCGTTGCCTTTAAACCCGGATGCGGTAAACATAGCACCAACGGCTGCTAAAACAATCATGAAAAGTGGGACATCAAACACAACGAGTGGTCCGGGGACTCGACAGCTAGCAGCAACGCAGGTCCGGATGCAATGACGTGGGCAAGCACTTGGGAGATGATGAACAGGACTCTAGAGGCCTTCGCCGCGAGGAACACTGACTTGAGCGATAGGAGAGACGGAAAATCAAGAAAAACTTTCAAGAAGCCAAAAGAATTCAAAGACGACTCCGATGGATGCATTGATACGTGGGTGGAAGTGATGAGATTACATCTAGAGCAAGATAACTTAAATGATGAAAGGCAAGCATGCACAGCCATACTCAGCAACCTGGAAGGCACGGCATTAAAATGCGTGGTTGCAAAGAAAGAAGAAGAACGCGATACGGCGGAGAAAATCTTCGAAATATTGCTGAATCGATTGGGATCAGGCATGAAGGGTCACCAAGCGATGATGCGATTTGAAAAGAGAAGACAGAGGGACGATGAGTCAATTGATCGGTTCCTAGATGACCTTGAGAGCTTGAGAAGAAGGAGTGACCCAGAGGAGTCGACAAACAGAAGAAATTTTAGCATTGCCTCGAAGTTCATTGATGGGGTAAAAAGTGATGACGTAAGGACAATGTTAGCAACATACTACACATTGTCGAAAGACAGCGCACCAACCCCAGAAGAAATGAGACAGAAATCAAGGGAATACATGCTGATGAAGCCCAAGAAATACTCATATTCAGAAAACAGGAACACGCAAGGGGGAGGCCAACCCCAGAGGTCATCATGGTACAAACCTAGAGATGATATGGACAAGCGCAGATCATGCGCGAACTGCGGGTCGGCGGATCACCAAGTGGCTGACTGCACAACATACAAACAAGGCATGAAGAGCCTAGGATACGCACCGGATGAGGAGGACATGAGCCAGATGGAGGAACACGAGTACTATAATGGCCTAATCATCAAGATAGGCGCTAGATGCTTCTTCTGTAACCAGGAGGGGCACTTCAGAATGGATTGTCCCTTGTTCTGGGAAGCGGTCAAGGACCAGAGTCACCCCAAACATAAGTTGGCATTAGCGGCGGTGCAGAATCAGCGGAACAGGCAAAACGAGTTTGAATCGAGGAACTTAGGAGCACCAAGCACGGAGTTGCCGACGAAGACAGTGAAAGCTGTAACACATGTTAATGGTGCGATAGAATCCGCGGCCGGGAACTCTCTAGAGATAAATTATGAGAAAGCGGCGACGGAAGCAATTGCCAAAGTGAAACAGGATCTGGCTGCGAAAGAAATAGAGCAACGACTAAAGCTGGAGATCGAAAGACAGAATTTAAACGAAGCATTAACCAGATCGAACCAAACACCAGAGGCTGTACCGGGCTCAACAAAGACCGGGAATTGTAACACTGTAAAAATGGTGACGGGAAAGCCATTCGGCATATCGAAAATCGGGGCTAGAATAATGTCGATAATCACAGTGGGCGGCCACGAGGTAACCAGAAACTTGAGCGAACCGAGCGACCAGACAATAATGCACATTGACGTGTACGCAGATTACTTGAGTTGTATAAGCCCACAAACGACTTCTAGAGCGTTGAGAGCACTACTCACGAGAGGGGGCAGCAAGTCGGTACGTGTTGATAACAGGTATACTGAAGCTTATGGTCCACACGAGGTGATGCTAAATATAGATGGGATCAACATCTATACCAAGACAATGATAACATGTGACGAAGACCTAATTGGGCAAATCTACGTAGGGAAAGAAGAGTTGAAAGTGAGATCGATTGGACACTGCGCCATGCTTGAAGAAGATGCAATGCACATCGGGACAGAGGCAGATGTGACAGGGCACGTGCTAGATATAAGTGGCAAAAAGACTCAGTTGCGTGGGTTACTTGATACGGGAGCAGTCTTGAGCGTCATACCAATCGAAACTTGGGAAAGGATGGGCTTTGACAAAGGTAACTTGATAGACTCGAGAATACGGCTGTCAGCTGCAAACAAAGGGGCCCTTCGGGTGCTGGGCAGGACGCCGATAATAGCCCTCAATTTGGGGGAACGTAACCTGTGGATGAGCTTTCTCGTGGTAGAAAACCTAGATGAATCTGACCAATTCATTTTGGGCAGAGACTTCATCAGGAATTTTGACGTAACGATTGATCTAAATAACGCAATGTTCAGGATACGGAACCCGGATAGGAGGTACGCAATCAAACCGGTAAATTTGATAATAGCAAATGAAAACAAAGCACCGGTATTCTTGAGTAGGAGGGTGAGGCTAAAAGCGAATGAAGCGGCAATCGTAGGCTTGAGGATGAAAAATTACAATGAACTAAGTGACAACAAGCAAGTGTGTATAGTTCCGAATCCTAAAAGTCAAAGTGCTGCTGTTTTAGGAAGATCCTTCTCGATAACGAAGAGCGGCCTCTGCGTCAGTGTCTTGTTGAATACCCTTGATATACCGATCACGATACAGAGAGGGAGGAAACTGGGATATGCTTTACCGGTTAAAACTCGATATGAAACGATCGAGAACTCAAAACAAAATGAAGTTGATTGTCCCAATCATAGGGACAAAATTTGTATCTTGAGACGATTGCAGAAAATAAAAGAGTCTTCAGGTCTTATTAAATCACTTAAGTCAGAAACGGATGATGGGCTGTCGAGCTGTTCAAACTTTCCAGAGCGACCCACACTAGATGAAATGCAAACTGATAAACCGGTTCTGCCGGAGATTGAACATTTGAGGGGCAAACTGAAAGATGAACAGCTCGAAGCCATCAAGGACGTACTAGAGCGGAACGAGGAAGTTTTTTCGAGGCATAAGGCGGATATCGGGTGTTGTAATTTCGTTGAGCATGAAATAGAACTTGAGGAAAACGCGGTACCACACAGGGAGGGGGCGAGGCGCATGACCCCACACAAATTGGACGCGTGTAGAAAAGAGATCGAACTAGAGTATGACATGATAGAACCATCCAAGTCACCGTGGGCGTGTGGAGTAGTGATGGCCAAAAAGAAATGCGACCAGTTGAGGTTTTGTTGTGACTTTCGATACCTGAACTCCGTCACGGTGAAGGATGCCTATCCCATACCTAGGATTGATGAGAGCCTCTCGAAGTTAGGTGATGCAAAATTTTTTACGACTCTTGATTTAGGCTCGGCCTTTTGGCAGGTACCACTAAGGAAGCAGGACAGGGACAAGACAGGGTTTGCCTGCGAGTTGGGTCTGTTTCAATGGAAACGGATGCCGTTTGGACTCTGCAATGCCACAGCCACGTTTCAGCGGTTGATGGCACACGCGCTGATAGGCGTGACGAAGAAGTATGGCAACCTGGTAATGTGCTACGTGGATGACGTGGTAATAGCCACGCCAACACTGGAAGACCACATTGAGAGACTTGACGAAGTGTTTGCATGCATGAAGAGGTCGGGGCTAAAGTGTAAACCATCAAAGTGCGAGATACTCAAGGACTCAATAAAATACTTGGGCAGGATGGTAGACAAGCACGGCATCAGACCTGATACGGACGCCGTGGAAGCAGTCCTGACCTGGAAATCACCGAAGACAGAGCACCAGTTGATGAGCTTCCTGGGTTTCGCTAACTATTATAGAGAATTCATCAAAGGCTATGCGGACAAGGTATACCCGATGCAACAATTAATGAGACACAAGGGCAAGAAGTTCACGTGGAACAACGCATCAGAAGAGTCATTCCAGAGAATAAAGAAAGAGCTATGTGAGGCATCAGTACTGGGTATGCCGACTGAGAAAGGGATGTACGTGCTGGACACGGATGCGTCGGTAGTCGCGATTTCTGGGATTCTCCACCAAGAACAAGAATGGAATGTGAAGACAGTCTTGAGACCAATAGCGGACGGGAGCAAAGTCCTGGGTGACACGGAAATGAAGTACGGAGCACCGAAAGCAGAGATGTTCGCGGTGGTTACCTTTGTCGAGAAATACAGGGCATACCTGGGCAGTGAGCCATTCAAGTTGCGAGTCGACAACCGAGCACTGAGCTGGCTGAAAACGTACTCAATGGACCAAAGTTACATTGGGAGGTGGATAGTTCGCCTGGACGGATACAACATGATAATTGAGCATAGAACACGAGATAAACATCAGAATGCCGACAGCTTGAGTAAGAAGACGGAGTTCTATGAGAGACAAGAGCAAAGAGAGGCAGACAGACCTGAAATAAAAGATGGCTTCTCCTTCATGGACAAGGAAACGTAAGACAGTCTTCCACTCACGAGATGGCTGGACAAGTCAGGCAAACCGATAGAAGATCATCCTGAATTGCCTAAAGAGCCTCCAGAGAAGACCATCTTGAAGAAGAGCAAGAGGATTCCGATTGAGATAATACTCAAGTCGAAGATCGTGAAGGAGACGCTCAAGGCAAAAGGCTATGATCTTAACCAGGTAGAAGCAGGAACTGCACAGATAGATGATGACTTAATGAGGTTGCTCGAGAAACTATCAGATGATAAGCCCGTGATCCAAGAGAAGGGTCAAGAGGAACCGGAAGTCACTATACTTCGGAGAAAAGAGACAGTGAACGATACTGACTCATCAAGAGGAAGCGTCACTGACAGCAAAGATGTCGTGCGGTCACTAGTTGACAAAATCCCCGAAAACATTCTGGAGCAGACCAAGGTTAGGAAAAAGAAAGTGACATTCAAAGAAGATACTGAACACCTGGGACTAGGTCAAGAGTCCGGGGAGTGTTCCAGGTTCACGGAAGAAGGAACCGGAGAAGGAAAATTGTCCGGGGAGCGTGAAGGATGGGATGAAGACTCGGATGAGAGCAGCGAAAACCAAGACAGTCTGTGCATGATATTGGCGGAAGAGAAGACAAGGCACCACGACAGGGAGTTACAGACGGATCCATCTTCAGGAACGTACAATCTAGACATACAGGAGCTACGAGGTGGTGAGGAACTTGAGAAAATTGCAGTTTCAAGGAAACCATTCAGGAAACTATCATGCAACTCAAACGTCAGAACGAATCTGGTGCCAGAAGACGATATGAAAATCGTGAAAAAGATGATATGCGTGAAGCTGAGTGATGACATCCACAACCCTGGTGAGATGAATGGACAGATCATGGCGCTAAAGGAACATGTCAAGGCGAGATACAGGCTGTCAGACCTAATAAGAGCCCAAAAGAATGACAAAATGACGAATAACCTCTCCAAATGGATCCAGTCGGGAGTTAAGGAGAAGGGGGAACTCGAGGAAGACAGCTACAAGATCTTGAGCCAGTTCTACAAAGAAAAGAAATACTTACTCTATCACACAGCTGATGGGGTGGTAGCATGCAAGAGGAAAGATGAGGAGAAGATATTACACAAACACAACCTCATCATACTACCACAATTGTATCAAACGGAGGTGCTTTTCAGATCACACGACCAGATGGGGCACCAGGGGATAGACAAAGTACAACAAAGGATACTTCACAGGTTTGATTGGCCAGGGATGAGAAAAGCTTGTGAGAGATGGGTGAATGCCTGCCTGGCATGCCTCCAGGTAAAGGACCCAAGGAAGATGAAGTTTCCCCTCAAGTCCGTCGAGAGCTCAGAGTTCAATGAAGTGGTGCAGATAGACCATCAAAAAATCTGCATGACGGAGTCGGGATATAACCAGATATTGGTCATAATAGATCACTTCACAAAGTTGGCGGAAGCGGTTCCGTGCCAGACAGCCTCGGCCGAGGAGACATGTGATCATCTGATAACGCATTGGATATCGCAGTATGGTTGTCCAATGACTTTCCAGTCGGACAACGGCAAAGCTTTTGTGGGAGACTTGACAAAAGAATTGATGAGGAGATCGCACATTGCTCAAGCACACTCGACAACCTACCATCCACAGACCAACGGGTTGGTAGAGAGACAGAACAGGACACTGGTCAACATGTTAAGGGTGTACTGCTCAAGATACATGACGGATTGGGATAAATACCTGCCACAGGTAGTAGGGGCCTACAACAGTACACAGCACTCAACGACGGGCATCAGTCCCTTCATGATGTTGACGGACAAGGAGAGAGCAATGCCTCTGACATTCTTTTACCCGGAATACGAAGGGAAAAGGACGTCGCCTCAGGCGTACGTGAAAGAAGCGATCAAAAGACAACAGGAGTTAAACGAGCTATGCAGGAGGAACACCGCGCAAGCGCAAATGAGGCAACGCAGAAAATATGACGAAAAAATATTACAAGCAAAACCATATGAAATGGGCCAATATGTGTGGGTCTTCCAAAATGTCATACCGCCCAAGGGAACAAAGAAACTACTCAAGAAGTGGAGGGGACCATTCATGATAACGGAAGTCCATCAAGAAGGACGGTTCTATCGCTTGAGTACTGGGCGAGCGGCACATTATGAAAATCTGAAGCCTCACGTCCCGTCCCCGGAGGATTGGTGCATACCGAAGGACATGGAGGGTCTTGAGTACCTGGTGGTAGAGCCAGCGTGCGAAGTGAATGAAAAAGGCACCAGAGAGAAGAATGATGGTAATGAGAACTTGAGTTTGGACGACAATGAAAAGATAGAAGTGGAGTCTGAAGCAGGATCATTTGTAGAAGAAGACTGGAACGACCCGGAGCAAGATGAGGTGCCAAAGTGGATGGAGCCAGATCGAACAATACCACCGGGAACCAGGACTGGCAATCGTAAATGGACCGGCATGAGGTACAACAGGTACGGGGATGACTTCTTGATAGATAAGATACAGCCAGACAATTTGGGCGAGGAACTACTGAGTGCAGGCGAACTGGAAGCCGGAGAGGAATGGCAGGTCATTGACGATGGTGGACACTATCCGCAGGAAGACTACTCGACGCCAGAATTGGAGACGGATCTCGAACAGAGTGAGATAGAGAGGACGGAGAACACGAACTTGAGGATACTAGAGTGGATGCGTGATGTCAAAGACGAGAGCCGCGAAGGACAAAGCATTCAACAAGTCGACGTATCATCGGCAAATTATATGAAGGCAGAGGACCCTCTATTCGGATGGACGGCAACAGATAGGCCACTGGACATTCCTCCGGACAATTCAGACCCGACAACATCGACGGGGACGTCGATAAATATTTTTGTCCGGGTAGTGGGGGTAGGACTTACCCACACCGAAAATTTGATGATAAAGAAGCTCAAGGAAGTGAGAGAAACAAGCGAATTGGAACTGGAAGAGGAAGAGCCAGAGCCTACCATAGGTCGGAATTTCAAAACGAAATTTGAAATACCCAATGAGTACTCGGAGAACATCATGATAACGGATAGCGACTTCATCCTGTCAAACAGGACTAGCGCGATCTGCATCACGGCGGACATGAGTTTCAAATCAAGATTGGAAGATGACTTCAAAAGAGAGTACCAGAATGTAGAGTTTCTGTTCAGACAGAGACCAGGATTGGGAGGGATGGCAGCGCTTCCACCATCAGTAGCACAAGTCCCGGGCAAATATCTGTGCTTCCTAGTAACGAGGGTCAATGACAGGAACACAATTGATCCCGAACACGTGTTGTTGGCACTAACAAGACTACGAGACTTCATGATTGAAAGAGGAATAGTGGAGGTCTCAATGCCGGTGTATGACCCAAACAGGGGCAAACTGAGCTCGAGGGAATTGTACGCTATCCTACATGTGGTCTTCGCGAAAACTGAGATAATGGTGTATCTGCAAAAGAAATACTACTTGAGCATCACCTGAGTTGGGGACACGGGGGTCTCGAGTTGGGCGTAAGGGGGGAGTCTTGAGTTAGGTACTGGGGTGCGGCACAGATAAAGGGATCTTAAGACGTGATTGGCATGACAATTGAATTTTAAAAAGAATTAACGGTGCTAAAACATAAAATGAATCTGCATGCTTTTAAGGATATTCCAATTGAATTGTTTTTAGTGAAATGAGAATGATAAGGTTTTAACCATACTGGTGAAAAGGGGGGTCTCTAGGTTAGGAACATGACATGTTAAGTTTTAATATGGTTTCTGTTTTCAGATCAAGTTTGAAAAACAAAGTTGAATATCCAACTACACTCAAGCGAGAAACAGAAAAAGAGAATCTTGATTGAACACGCGACAATCCGGATCTACAGCAAGTGCTTGAAGAGAAGATTTCTAGAGATTTCTTGAATTGGGTAATACTTGAGTTGGTAAGGTAATACTTGAGTTGGTAAGGTAATTCTTGAGCTGGTTGACACCTATCTACACACATCCCGAAGTTATAAAGAATGGCAGACCGATTCTGGAACTCTATGCCCACGGCTCTGCAGAGGCCCACTCTTGACGAGCTGTACAGACGCTTGAGGGACCTGGACCACACCCAGATCGACGAGAGAATGGCGGTGATGTTGAATGCGATCCTCCAGTTGGAGGACCAGGGCGAGTGCAGGGAGTCTGCGACGGAGGCTGTCTTGATCGTCGGCTACACCACCGAGGGCATATCAAATCGAGCACAGACCAGATGGTTGTCTTGGAATGCGGATGGAGGAGTAAGGGGCTTTGACTTGGCAAGAAATCCTGGCCTGAGTAACAACACCGAACACGGCGCAGGAGAGTTCCCGCTACCGACGAGGCCAACAGCCAGATCCACGGGCCAGAGCTCGAGTAAGGTGCCATCGATGTCGCGAGCGCAACAGACGACCGAGGCATATCCGGAGCTGGGAGTCCTAAAGAGAGAGCTTGAGAAGGCGCTGAAGGAAAGGAATAAGGCGAATCTCGATCGGGATCAGGCGAAGTTGGATAGGGAGAAGCTTCAGCTGGAGAGAGACCAGGCAGTCGACGAGCGAGGAATAGTGGAGGTCTCGATGCCGGTGTACGACCCAAACAGGGGCAAAATGAGCTCGAGGGAATTGTACGCTATCCTACATGTGGTCTTTGCAGAAACAGAGATAATGGTGCATCTTCACAAGAAGTACTACTTGAGCATCGCCTGAGTCGGGTACATGGAGGCATCAGGTCGGGTGTGAGGGAGGAGTCTTGAGTTAGGTACTGGGGTGCGGCGCAGGTAAAAGGATCTTAAGATGTGATTGGCATGACAATTGAATTTTAAAAGAAAGAATTGATGGTGCTAAAACATAAAATGAATCTGCATGTTCTTAAGGGAAATCCAATCGAATTGTTTTAAGTGATATGTGAATGATAGGATTTTAATCATATGGGTAAAAGGGGGGTCTCTAGGTCAGGAACGTGACATACTAAGTTTTAAAGAGCTTTATGTTTTCAGATCAAGTTTGAAAAACAAAGTTGAATATCCAACTATACTCAAGCGAGAAACAGAAAGAGAAATCTTGATTGAACTCGCGATAATCGGCACCTACAGCAAGTGTTTGCAAGGGAACATTTCTAGAGAATTCTTGAGTTGGGTAATACTTGAGTCGGTAAGGTAATTCTTGAGCTGGTTAATACATACCTGTATACATCCCGAAGTCACAAAGAATGGCAGACAGATTCTGGAAATCCATGCCCGCGGCCCTGAAGAAGCCTACTCTTGATGAGCTGTACAGACGCCTGAGGGATCTGGATTACACCCAGATAGACGAGAGAATGGCGGTAATGCTGAATGCCATCCTCCAGTTGGAAGACCAGGGTGAATGCAGGGAGTCTGCGACGGAGGCTGTCTTGATGATCGGCTACACCACCGAGGGTATATCAAACCAAGAACAGACCAGATGGTTGTCTTGGAATGTGGATGGAGGAGTAAGGGGCTTTGACTTGGCAAGGAATCCTGGCCTGAATATGGCGCAGGGAATTCCCACTACCAGCTAGGCCAACAGCAAGACCTACAGGCCAGGGCTCGAGTAGGGTGCCGTCGATGACGCGAGCGCAACAGACGACCGAGGCATATCCGGATCTTGGCGTTCTAAAGAAAGAGCTCGAGAAGACGCAGAAGGAAAGGAATAAGGCGAACCTCGATCGGGATCAGGCAAAGCTGGATCGGGAGAAGGTTCAGCTGGAGAGAGACCAGGCGGTCAACGAGCGAGATCAGACTCTGAGGTTGCTTGAGATGCTAAAAGCTGAACATCAGCAGGAACTAAGGGTGCGGGAGAACGCCGCGAATCGTGATCAACTGAAGTCGGAGTTGAAGAGAATAGAACAACGACAACGCGAGCTTGATGCACAGAAGGGAGCCAGGCCAAAGGAGCGAGTGGTTACCAGCTCGAGGCCATAGTCACGCATGGAGGTGGATGAAGCCCCCAGGGCAAGAGCACGGTTCAACATTGACCGCGAGGCCCGAGAACACATGAGTGAAGGGTTGGAAGTCTGGATACCGAATGACGCAACGTCTTCCTTGCGTAGCCTAGAGACGCAACCCGTACGCCCACTGATGGATGTGGTGCTGCCGGGATATACCCCAACCTCGACCTCGAGTGACAGTCAGGTGAGCGGCGACTCATCGCGTCTGAAAGAGCTGGGCGAGAAATTGCGGCAGAAAAGTCGGGAAAGTTCGGCAAGACCGGAGCTTCCCCCAACTTGGAGGGAACAGCCGGTCAGGAGCGTCGTGATCTCGAGTTATAAGAAAAATACAGAGAAGAGGTACCACAGGCACAATTGGCTGGATTGGAGTGCGGAAGAGAAAGCCAGGAGGGACTGCTTTCATGATGCAGCCTGGGTGGAGTATCTTGCGCCACCCCGTGTGCCAGAAGGTGCGGTTCACCTAATCGTAGGGGACAGCCTGGTGCGGGTGTTGACCCGGATCCAATCGCACTGGCAGACGGGAATCTTGAGTTTCGCTGGAGCTGCCACGCCACAGATGTTGGCAACGCTTGACATGCTAGGGATGACTAAAGTATACACGGTGACCCTGATGATCGGGACTAACGATGTATCAAGGGGAGAAGCGAGGAAAATAACGAGGCTGCACGACAATATGAGCTGCCTTCTTGAGGAGCTGAGGATCCAGATGGACCCCATCCTGTTGACGGTATGTACTGTCCCCTACAACATGATGTTTGATCAGCACGCCTTGGAGATGAACGAGAAGGTGCGGAACCTAAACAAGGTGATCCGAGATATCCACCGGAAGAGTGTGCTCCCTGTCAGAATGTTGGACGTGGCGGAGCGCATGGAGAAAAAGGGATTCCCTGAAGACACCTCCAATGATGGAATCCATTTCGATAGACCAAGGGGAGCAGAGTGGCTAAACGACGTCTTCCAAGAACACATAAACACGCTAGAGGCGGATCTGCTAGAGACAGCCCAATTCACATTAGGACCACCTCCGAACCCACCATTCCTTGCCTCAAGGGCCTTGTCTGGTCGCTTGGGACTGAGAGTTGACACTAGAGACAGTTCGAGGAGCAACCAGGCCAGATTGCAGAGTGCCACGCCAATGGAGTCTGAGGAGGTGACGTCATCAACACCTCCAGGCTCGGCGATATCCTCAGTGGTAGTGGCAGAGAGCAAGCGGGAAAAGAGGTCTATGGAGACCGCTCGCTTGAGATATCCTGAGAAGGTGAAGGGGCTGGACCCAGAGGGTTTGGAATGCAGGCGAGAATTGGCGGAGACCCTGGGGATTGAACGAGTGTCGCACGAGGATTTAAACAGACATCATTGCGTGGACTGGTTGAAAGCTCATGAGGCGCACTTCTCGAGAACGAAATTGATGGAGACCGCGGATCTGACCGGAATTCCCACAAAAGCGATCATGGGACCCATTAACTACAGACCTCTCAAGCTGCTGGGGAGTCCTGGACTCATAGCAGAACCCCCCAAACACCGAACGAGCATCGCCAGGATCAGGTTGGCGACCCCGGCACAGTTGAAGGTGGTGGACAAGCTGCTCAATCCGGGGGGAATGGAATTGCCAGATGCCGCTTACGAAGGCTCGAAATTGGCGGAAGATCCCAGTTACGGGAAGCCCTGTGGGAGCACCCAGCTGGCCAAAACCCTGGCAGTTTAAGATAGAGCAGATCCAGCTGCTGCGAGAGTAGTCATTGTGGCGGGATCGGACTTCGAAAGAACGTCTCCTAAGTTGTTCTGGCCGGAGACTCTGATATACTCTTTGCCAGGAGCTGAATTAAACCAGATGTTAACTCTGGTGGTGGCAATGAAGTCGGAGATGCCCTGTGAGCCTGAGCTGCTATTGTTTGCAGGAATGAATGATCACCTGCACGCGATGGGACTTCTTGAGCAGCTGAAGGGCAATGAAATTCCGACATCGAGGAAGATATGGGAAGCCATTCAGGCGTTGTTTGCAGCGATGAATGAAGTGCAAGAGAATGTTGTCTCGAGATTTGGATCCAAGACGAAGGTGGTGTTCACCACATCCCCTGGATACGCGAATATGCCACCCGCCCTACAATTCGTGTACGCGGTCTTGATCCTAATAGCAGAGGGAAACGAATGGCGGATTCTAATGGCAGCCCCCAATCGGGAGTTGGAGCCATCGAACCTGAGGCTTCGCAAGTCAGAATTGGCGGCGGCATGGGCGGACATATCTCATGCACTGAGGGGCTTTTATGGACTAGCCGACATCCTGATCGTATTAGACGAGGTGCTCTTGCTAGAGATATCGAACTTTGCCAGGCAACTTAAGTTCAGCCCAGTCATTGGGGACAATCACCCGGCGATAAGCCAATTGACGGCCAGCTTGTGGTTTCGGAGCATGGAGCTGAAGATCACAAATTCCACCAGCAAGTCTAGAGGTCCGAGTAACGAGAGAAGAAATGTGGCCGAGACGGAAAAGCAATTAGAGTCGATGAAATATCGCTTGACGCAAGAGAATGGCTGGTGGCCATTTTTGACACCAAGGCTGGAGAATGCCACGAATAAGACGAGGGAGGAAGCACCACCCCTCGTGAAACAAGTCTGGAGTTTTCTGGAGAAACAACTGGAGCTGGCCGAAGTAAGAGACATGACGGTGGCTGGATTTGTCTCGGCCGCCAATGAAGTGACGATTGGAGGGTTCTGGAGAGAGCACGCCAAGGGTGAGCTGAGGACTAGGAGGGATCATGAGATTCTCAAGTTCTTGAGTCCTTGCTGGGAGAAGGAATTCATGGCAGGAATGTTCGGCACCACGGCGACTATCTTTGGAGCCTTCGTGCAGGATATATTGGGCATGCCCATCAGCCTGCTCTTGGCTTTGTATCTGGTCTACCCCAGATACTTGTTCAACATGGGCCCAGCATACATGTTTAGTCGAGGAGTAGAGACACTTCGAGTTGATGGGTATCTGGCACTATTACTCTTGACCCATGGGGAATTGGTGTCGTTTCATCGATTGATGGAATATGGAGAGCCTCTGTCTATGGGGAGAGTCCACTCGAGCATTGAAACATACTCCTACAAGTGTGCCGCAGGGTTGAAGACGTTGTTAGTGCAATACCTCATGATGCAGAATCGGCACATGACGGGTGAAGATGAGAATCCAACCTCAAGAGAAGAATGGAAGAAGATGAATGGAGGGATGCCTCTGATGACGGACCTATGCCTGGCAATGAGGTCGGACCCGATGGGGATAATCCGGGGTCTAGAGGAGGTGGTGACCTGCATTTATGGTCCAGCAGTGACGTACGCATTCCCAGATCCCCTGGTGACAACGTATCGTCACTCTGTGACGCACTTGAGTCTTATCAGCATACTGGATGGGACGGCGCTCAATTGGTGTCAGCAGGAGGTGCTCAGAGCGCGAATGAGCAACACGGTACTCTTTGGAAAAGTGAAAGATGCCGAGCTGATAGTGTACAACTTCAGGGGGCAAATGCAATGTAGAATGGGAGGCAAGCGAGAGGGCCCCATCGAAACGTATCCCAAGTTTTGGAACTTGAACCCATTGACGGCAGACGGACGAGAGATCTTGAGGATTCCTGCTTGGAAGGAATGCTTTGCACTGGTCAAGAGGGAGCTGGAGGCCATAATGGAGAAAGAAATCCTTCCAGCCGCCATGCCTGAGTTCCCGATGGTCAGGAGGATGACCTTGGGAATGAACAGTCCCTTGGTAGTTCCCTCCATAATGGCGAGGATGACGACGGAGGAAATGCAGAAGTATTTCACTGATGGCTGGGACCCCCTGTTCATCGGCTACACGGCGGCGGTCTACTTCCATACTAGCGAGGCGAAGATAAATTCGTGGACGACGCAAGCGAAAAAGATGACAGGTTAGCAGCCCCCCGGATACGAGGTGCGGAAGGTCTTGAGAGCTCTTGAGCAGGAGGGACTAGAGAACATGCTACCAATATGGGATGATGGCAGGATGATCATGATGGAGGGGCACGTCGCATTGGTGGACGACATGAAATTTGCAACAAGAAAGTACAGGGCACCCTATGGCTTAGAACAGGTGGAAATGAGACAGGAGGGAAAAGAACTAGATGCAGCAGGCCAGCTGCACGTAGCCCTGACGGAATACAAAAAATTGGACCCTGCGACACCATCACCACTGTCAGTGGACACGCCTGGAGACAAGAGGAGTGGACCCGTGGAGGACCGGTTCAAAAGAATTCTCGAGAGAAGGAGAAATGAGTCAGAAGAAGGGAGTATGGATGAAACTCTCAGTGAAGCCGGTGAGGACATGGAAGTGGGGAATACGCCTGAACCAGGACCATCAGGGGAGGAGCTCACCACTCAAGAGCTGTTGAAAGACTTGAGCGAGGAGAATTGGGCAGATACTGCCACTCCACCTCTGACTCCGTCCCCCCGGAAGAATCTGGAATTGCCATTGGCAAGTGAGACCTCCAATATGGGGATGATACTCTTGAGCTCGGAGGAAGGGGAAAAGAACACTTTCGAAGGGAACAGGGACATGTTCCTGGGGTCCCTGAAGGACGATGCTTGGCAGGAGTTCCTAAAAGAATTCAATCAAGAAGTGGGCAGCGAGACGACGCTGGACAAATTCAAGGAGGAACTGTGGGACACAGTCGTAAGGTTTGGAGAACCGCTTCTGATAGGAACGGGCCTGGATGAGAAGGCGAGAAAAGAGCTGCTGAGCAAGCTGGTAGAGCTGAGGAATTCACGATCGAAGACTAGAGAAGAAAAATGTGAGGACAGCTCTACTCTGAAACAAAAAACTGTAGATAAAATAGTTGATGATATAAAAAGGGATAAGGTTGGGACTAGTAATATGATTAAAAGTACTAATATCCTTAAGGCTCGAGCAGGGGGGAGGCAAGAGTTGGAAGGATTGGAGGTAGACAGAGAGGTCGAATCAGTGATGATAGCCACAACACCCTCAAGCAGAGATGTGAAGACTCGCAAGAGGAAGAGAGAAGTGGAGGGATTGGGTAGTCCTTCAGTGGATGCTGTTTCGGAAGGAAACTTGAGAGAAACGGCGCCCATGGTTTTGGCTCGATGCAAGACGGCGGCATACAAGAGCAGCTCGGAGCTCAGAAGACCACTCGAAGTAGAGAGGGAAATAGAGGCTTCCACCAGTTCGACATCGGAGGAAGACTTCAAGAATCAGAAGATAAACGTAAAGAGAGGTTCAACGAACGGACAGACATGGGAAGTGGATGTCGGCAAAGAATGGATCTCGAAGGCACACCAGGCCACGGGCAAGCAAGTGACGAGTGATCCATTGGAGAGGAACAAGACGAGGAACACCTCCCGGACGTGATGGGTGGCCCTCGAGACATTGAAGGAAATGGAGGACTGCTTGAAGAAGTTGGACAGTGGAGTAGCTCGCAAGCGACGCAATTGGGCCACCCAGCAAAAGGCCGAGGTTAATAAAATAGAAATGGCGAATCAGCTGAAGAGGTCCTGGCAGAACTTGTTGAAGGATCATTTTGAAGAGGCAATGAGGACACCCTCATCAGCACCGCCATTGATGGCGAATCCCTTCGTTAGAACTGCAGGACAATTAATGTTCACCTGGAGTCTGGTTGGAATAGAGTTGGAGACATTGACCTCGTATGACAGGCTGAAGTTGGGAAGCAAGAAGCTAGATGTGTTTCAAGCACTGATGCAACACGTGGCCAGGGACAATTCAGGCTTGAGCCTGGCTAGGAGGAAGGATGCCACATGTTTCTTGAGATGGATAATGTCAATGATGTCTGATATTACCATCTTGGCATGCCACCAGAGAGCAAGCGGAGGTAAAACCATGGAAAAAAGGGTCTCAACGATCATCTTGAACGTGTATCAGAGTACAGGAATAGAAAAGGAAGATGGTTCCAGACTATCCCTAGAGAACCACAGAAAGCTAGACGAGGTACGGAGGTTTTATAATAAGAAGTTCGAAGAAGAGCATGATGTTCACCGTAACCTGGCCTCGTCAGAGCAGTACTCGAGACTCAACGAGAAGGGGGAATACCAATACGTGTCGGGAGTGATGGGAATAGCCTACAATCCCTTCTTAGACTCAGAAACTGGAGGCGCTCACAGGAACCACGAGGTAGCGGAGCTACTGAAGTTTTGGACAGAAAGAATAGTGGAAATAGACGCGGTGGAGAAAGAGGGGCCGAGCCTGGGCCTGATTCTTGAGAAAACACCAGAGGTGGTAAGCATACCGCGCTCGAACAAGAGAGTTGAAGTGAACATGGGCGATGGAAATGGCTTGTTAATCACGAACTTGGGAGTGGTATGGAAGCTACTAAGACCCTCCTGGTGTCCACATCCCCACGCGAGTCTGATCGAGGAAACCACCGAGCGAGTGAGGTTAGCACCAACGGAAGATGAAGATCTGGCAAAGTTGAGTGTGTTGCACAAGCTAATCTCATCTCAGATGCAGGAGTCAGGCGAAAAGACGAGCAAGCTCGGGTCAGCAAAGAAGATGGAGCCGGATAGCTGTCTGGATTCGACGTGTGGGAACGGAGAGCACACCTGCGATGGACGGTCATGTGTCAGGATACTGTCCTTTCAAAAAGAAGACCTGGTCACTTGGTTTGAAGATATCACGGAAAGGGAGAAAAGTGAAGTGCAAATAGTTGCGGAGTGTTACGCGAGAACTACGGTGAGTATAGCGACAGCTCTCGGATTCTTCTCGAGAATGTGTAGTCTGCAGTCACTGGAGAGGCTAGAGTCTGAACACCATTTAGTGACGGCGTTGAGCGTAGAATCATGGCCTGGGGTGTTGCAGGTGACTCAAAAACACATCCGGAGCTGGAAGGTTGGTCTCGAGGCGGAAATGGGGTTTCCCATGAGCGAAGCTTATGGCCTGCCATTGAACGCAAAATCCTTGATAGGGTCAATGATGGCCAACTTGTGTGGAAGCCACTACCCACTGCACATAGCGATGGTGGAAGCATCCAGCCAGAGAGTACTGGTGGACAAGGCCTTCTCAGTGCCCAAGTGCGTGAGGTTGGCTCGGATATCGCATCACTCGCACAAGTTGTTGAGAAAAATCAGAGGGACAGTACCGAAAGAGTTGAGAGATGACTTGAGTGAAATCTGGGGAGAAGAACTTTTGAAGTTGGAGTGTGAGAACACAAGCGATCACGAGAGACAAAACGTGATCGGAAAACTTGTGGGAGGTGCTCCAAACATGGAAGATAACGACACGATGCATGAGAAAATGATAGAGCTTGAGCCTCTCTTGGAAGCCTCGGGGGAGCGTAACCTCAGGAGCATTGAGATCACCCATGGAGAATGCACATTCCACTGTTTGGCACAAACGGTGTGGTATCCAGATCACAAGAACCTTTGCCTGGTGTGGGATACGGAAGAAATTCGGTCGATCGGACTACCGGATCACCGGCAGAAGGTGACGCTCTTAGTAGTGAGTACGATGTTGGCTCTGAGATGGATAGAAGAGAATATAACGAAGTATCGGGAAGCAACGACGCCAACGGCTGAGTCAATATACGCGATAGACTACAGCAGGAGACTCGAGTTGTTTGAGACTGCGTGCAAAGTATTCGCCATACCAACGGAAGTCAGACACGTATGGAGCCGTTTGAGGTACTTTCCATGGTTTCGGGCGACACTGACGTCTTGGTTGTACATGACAACGAAAGATCACATGAGAAAGCATCAAAAGGAGTATCGACAGTTCCAGGCCGAGATTGGGCCGGAAGCTTTCAAGAGACCCCTGTTGACCCATCGAAATGCGATCACGACAGGATGGAAGAGAGTGGGTAAAATGTCTAGAGACAATACCAAAGCGAGGGAATCGATACTAGAGGAGGACCTGGCGAAGAATGTGAGCTTGAGCCTGCACAACTCCTTTTGTTTGAACCGGGAATCTAGGGTGAAGGTACTACCCAACCAGGCAAAGAGGTTGCAGGAGCAAAGAGAATGGATGCGATCCTATGAACAGCTGAAGGCTTGGGAGGAGATCGTGATTAGCTCCGATGATGAAGAAGAACTAATGAGACAGTTTGCCGTATCTAGTACTTCAGGGTGCGGCACCTCCAAGGCGAAGAGTGCGAGATGAGTGGATGGTTCGAATGGATCTTGAGTCTTGAGAGGGGAGGGGGGCTTGAGTGTGGATCCGGGTGAAACCTGGATTCACGAAAAAGAAATTTTAACGAATCAAATATTGTTATTAATATACTATATTTACTATATAAACCAAAATGTTGCATGACAATTTCCTGATTGAATGGGACAAAAGAAATTTTAAATGATTGGCTTAAAAAGCGAGAATTCAAGGGTGCAGGTGTGTGCAGATTTTGATTGCTGTTTAGCGATAGTGTGAAAATTTTACATGGCCGTGAATTTTGGGGTGTAGATAAGCTTAAGTCTGCTGCAAACTTCTGTAAATGACCACTGGCACTGTACCTTGAGCAACACTCGGTTTTCGGGGACTCACTGGCAGACGACAGCACGCGATGAGGACATCGATCTCGAGTCCGGGGAGTATGTGCCAGTCGGTCATATTTGGAAGTTTGACCTTGAGAGAAGCAAAAAGCATTTGATTTTGGAGTGAAATTTAATTTTTCAAAAATTCGAATGGAGCCTGTCATGCACGATTTTCTCGCGATAACTGAAAGTCAAAAAAGAGAACAATCGAGTGACAATCGCGGGAAAGTTGCAAGATAAATCAGTAGGAAATTGCCATTCGCAATTTCCGAGACAATAATAATCTAGAGTAGAGCTGTCCTATTTGAAATAGAAGACAGAGTGTTCCTGAGAACTGGACAATTATCCAACTGGTCAACTATTCGAACTGGACCAGAGTGAACCTTCGTTGAAAAGGTGGACAGCTTGAGTGTCCCAATGGTCCACATAAAACTGCATTCTAGAGTACAAACTTATTCCTGTTGTTGAAACTGGCAAACATTGAACTCATTTAGTTACACTATTTAATTCTTGAGTTGCTTACCGACTTAATTACTCCCAATTCTTGAGCGTGCTACAATGTGAGTACCAATTTAAATTTCTAGAGTGTGTTTTATAATTGTTATGTTGAGGTAAGGCGAGTTTTAGGTTGATCCATCTGAAATGGATCAAAGTTCCACTGTCTAATAAAAAGTAACTTAACGGATTGTTCCGACCCGGTTTTTAACGGCGTTCATGTATTTTGGGTATCTAGAGACCTAAGTATGGGGACGTTCTTAATTCTAGAGTGGGGGATATTTTAGTAGTAGCCTTTAAGCTGTAACGGGTCGTAGTCTCATGTCACAAACGAACTGAATTGGCTCCGACTGATTTGAGGTAGAAAAACACAAGAGATAGTGTCCCTGACTCTTGAGCCAATGGTTATATGGCCTATTTTTCTTAAGCCTCATGTGTGACTGCAGTAGACGAATGTTACAGAAGATTGTGATTGAAAAACCACAGGGAAAAACAGAAGTAGCAGAGACCGCTCCGAGTTGCAACTATTGTGTCGCTACAATAGTTGCAAGGCCGTTGCGCACATCGGTGAAGGGTGGAAAACCAGCCTTCCGGAAGGAAGATAAGAGCCTTATTTCCCCGGATTCAGGAATCCGGAGGGGTCTCGGGACTGGAACTGAAAGTGTTTTATATAAACTTTTAGCTCCCTGTCATGTCCTGAGTTGAATTTAACTAACATCTGAATTCATTTTGCTAGGATGAGAAGCTAGGAGTTGGGGGGAAAGGGTTGAGCCATCATCGATGGAGATGATGATTTTATTTAATGAACAAAAACAATAATAATTCAAAAAGTAGTAGTAGCCCTGATTTTAAGAGTGACCTCGTGGTATGGGGATACTGAGACCCAGCCATGAGCTCACTATTTCTGCATGTAATTAAGTTAATTTGAGTGTTTCGACCAAAGATATATATAAAACCAAACAAAAAGTAGTATAGTACCCAAGAAAAACAAAAAACATAAAAACTAACCGAAAAATCAAAAACAGTAAAAAAAAATCAGTAGAAATCATCCCCCCAGACTAGATGTGATCCGACCCTCCCGTTTGTTTTTGATAGATATATTGTTGTTACAGGCATTTATATCAGTCAGGATCGTTACGATCAATTTTGTAGCCCGTTTGTGAGGCTTGTACTATAGAGTTATTTGAGCAATTAAGCACGTTAATGATACATTGCGTTCAATCCGGAAAGGTCAGCTGATTTGCGCTCAATCCGGAGGGGTCTTGGGAGAAGACTGATCCGGCAAGCAGTACAAGGAGCATCAAGAAGGGGCTCAACGACAACAATAATCGACTGTTGGGTATCGTGAACAAGTTTTGTATCCCTTTTGGTACAAAAAGTAAGATAGTAATCTGTGGGGGGCTCGACAGTGCTGCACTGTAGTGACCCTTCACCGAACTGCGAATATCCGAGTTAAGCTCCTTAATTCGGATATTAAACAAACCCGGAGGGGTATAGTATTACTAATTTTATTACTTATATAGCCTATATTAATACTCCTATATCGTTTTTCACTGAAAAACACAGAAAGCAGACCGGTTTTTAGGGTCAAAATAGCGATATTTTGATTCCCCCACAAGTCGCGATTTTTGAGATATCGATATTTTTTGGAACGGAAAAAAGCGCTAAAGTAGTGTTTTACATCGTAACTGCACTACCATAATAGATAGAACCGGTTAAGTTTAGTTCGGAAGTGGTTGGAACTATTTTGGAACCGAAAACCGAATTTTCGTGATTTTTGAGAAAACGAAACACTATAAATTCAGAATTTTTTTTGAAATTTTGAGTTAAGAACAGTAAAAATAGTTGTTCAGACAACGTCCACTAGTGAATCTACAGGTTTTAAAACCCGCTACCCGAAAGCCTTCCGGGTCGCAGAGAAATCGAACTTAACGTGTTTGATTTGGTGGATTCATCAATCTGGAGGGGTACAGGTAGCATAGTTTTTCGCAAATTTTTTCAACTAAAACGTTTTAGATTTTGTCTTTTGCATTGAACTAGAAGAGTGTAGGCCTGCTGAGCTCGGATCAATAATTTTTAGGTCGAAAAGAACAGAATTGCGGAAAAAGTTAGGCGGAACCTATAAGAGACAAATTTTTTGACTTTAGAAAAAAGACCTTTTGGTTAATAACTTCGGAACTACTTGGCATATCCAGTTGATCTTGGTACCAATAGATCAGAAATTAGCTGAACTTACTGATAAGACAAATGTTTTTCGAAAAAGTAAGCGTGAAAATTTTTTGAGATTGTTTTTAGCAAATTCACCAATTTGGGAGGGTACACCCTTCACGTTTTATAATTTTTTTTAGAAAAGCGCTTACACCCCTACCAAAAGGTAATAGCGGTTGAGTAAAGTAACTTTAGGCTGTTCTAGACGAAAAGGGAAGGCTAAAGGCACAGGAAAACCTTAATCGAACCGAAGTTAGGCTAACGATAAGACCCTTCACCGTTAGCGTGAATTGTCAAATAAGAGGCTTAACTTCAATCCGGAAGGGTCTAGGAAGGCATTACATACCCTTCCTAGTTAATTGAAAAAGCAAAATTGCATCGGAGAACGTATCCGGAGGGGTATAGGTTGAAAGAAGGAAATCTCCGAAAAGCTACTTTTTCAAACCAGAGGGCTCCCAATCCGGAGGGGTCAAAATTTTTTTTTCAAATTAGGAGGGGTCCGAATCCGGAGGGGTCTTATATTTGCTAATTCGGAGGGATCCCAATCCGGAGGGGTCTTATATTTACTAACTCAGAGGGGTCCCAATCCGGAGGGGTCTAAATTGTGTTAGTCCGGAAGGGTCCTATTTTTTTCTAATCCGGAGGGGTATTATTTTATTAAAGGACTTAGGTAAACGGAAGAAAGACTAAAGTGAGAGGTATTAGGTTATTAGCAGACAAGCTAGGAATCGGTGACTGCACTGGTAACTTGCCTTTCAAAAAAACCAGACCAAAACAAAACAGGTCCGAACTCAGATATACGCGATACTAAGTCTAAACTAAAAAGAGCGTTTTTGTGAAAAGTGACTGCCCTGAGGATTGTAGAAGGTCTAGCTCGGGCAGTCCGAAGGCAGATAGGTAACACAGTACTCGATGGGTGCAATAGACGCCCACTTGAGAAAATTACTGCCTTCAAGGTTTTGTCTGTTTGGTGCAGCACCGAGCAGGGAAAGCTTCTTCTTTAAAAAGCAAGTTCGACTATTGTACTGCGACCGACTAAAAGTACAATACACATACGTTTTTTTATAGAGGTATTCATATTCTGTCATTACATATTTTTTTTTGTTTTTGATTTTAAATCAACATAATTTGTGCTTGATTGGGTAGTGAGTACACTATCTTTTAAATTGACTGATAACATCATATTGTGCTAGTTCTCAAATCTTACGACCGATAATCGGTTAGTGTGAATAAATTATAAACAAACTGTACTCTGATAACATACTGGGATTCGTGGTCACTATTTTATAGAATCTTGTGAAATTTATTGTGTTGTGTCATTATTATTGGAAGTCAAATTATAAGGTCACTAGCAATCGAATTAAGTGTATAGGCATTAAGAAGTGACAAATTGAGAATGAGTCTAGACAAGTCAAGGATACCTAAACGAGGAAATAGCTCTAGAAGAATCATACCTAAAAAGCAAAGAAAAACAATGACCGATCCTTTTGTGGATTGGATCAAACGAGCCCGGACCGGCAAAGGGGAGACGGTTTCAGGCAGAATGGTTGAAACGAGGAGTCAGAAGACCTCAGAAGAGAGAAAAGAAATGTTGGAAGTGGAGGTCAAAACAGTTCAGGCCATGAATGACAACCAGGAAGTAGATGGACTGGAAGGGAGAGGCAGAAGGCTGGCGAGTGAATCTACTCCGGTAGAACAAGGCCATATTTTTGCCACTTCCACTGGGACAGTAGATCGAGAGGAGATGTCGGAACTGTCCGACATTTCAACTGAAATTGTGGCAACTAGAAGGTCTCCAACAGACAACACTATGATGGCAGGCGGGACTGAGAAACAAACATTACATCATCGTTCTCAGAAAGAATGAGGAACACCTTCACCTTAGGAAACCTCTTTCCATTCACCATGGGAGGGGGCACAGGAAATGAAGGTGAATCCCAGGAGGAGGAGGACGACGAAGAAGAGCAAGTGGACTTTGGGTCTCAAGTCAGCCTCAATAGTTCGACCCAGGAGAATGAGGCATACGTCGAAAGAGAGACTGGAACCATGGAGAAATTTGGTGTGGTGAGAACAATAAGCAAAGAGGTAAACACACCGGGCCAGTCGAGAGGCTTCGCGATTATGACAAATTCAGAGCCGCAAACTGTGGAGAGTAGAAACAGAGGGCTAGGCAACGCATTGGCGGACCCCGAGGTGGATAATGAAAAGACGTCGAGGCAGAGAGTCAAGGCCCGAATCTCGACCAGCACGAAGCTACCTGGGACCGACAGGGTTACACCGCCACTAGTGACGCCACTCGTGGATAACGAGACAGCACTAGAAGAAGCCTTGAACAACATAGTGGACAGTTTAGGAGAACAACATGAACAGATGTCCATAAAAATGAGTGAACTAGAAAGAGCAGTTCACATTGAAAGAGAAAGTCTGCGGGAAGAAATAAACCGCAATAGACAAGAAGTTGGTAGGAGCGAAAAACGCTTGAAAGAAAGAACGGACGAGCATATAGCAAAGAACTTGTCGCGAATGACAAGAGAAGCGGAACAGAGAGAGTAACGCTTAAGAGACGACATGGAGAAGTTAAGAATTCAGCAAGAGCAGTCTCTTGGGACTCTTGACACAAAGATAGACGCGATGAGAAATCGAACTTAACGTGTTTGATTTGGTGGATTCATCAATCTGGAGGGGTACAGGTAGCATAGTTTTTCGCAAATTTTTTCAACTAAAGCGTTTTAGATTGGGTCTTTTGCATTGAACTAGAAGAGTGTAGGCCTGCTGAGCTCGGATCAATAATTTTTAGGTCGAAAAGAACAGAATTGCGGAAAAAGTTAGGCGGAACCTATAAGAGACAAATTTTTTGACTTTAGAAAAAAGACCTTTTGGTTAATAACTTCGGAACTACTTGGCATATCCAGTTGATCTTGGTACCAATAGATCAGAAATTAGCTGAACTTACTGATAAGACAAATGTTTTTCGAAAAAGTAGGCGTGAAAGTTTTTTGAGATTGTTTTTAGCAAATTCACCAATTTGGGAGGGTAGACCCTTCACGTTTTATAATGTTTTTTAGAAAAGCGCTTACACCCCTACCAAAAGGTAATAGCGGTTGAGTAAAGTAACTTTAGGCTGTTCTAGACGAAAAGGGAAGGCTAAAGGCACAGAAAAACCTTAATCGAACCGAAGTTAGGCTAACGATAAGACCCTTCACCGTTAGCGTGAATTGTCAAATAAGAGGCTTAACTTCAATCCGGAAGGGTCTAGGAAGGCATTACATACCCTTCCTAGTTAATTGAAAAAGCAAAATTGCATCGGAGAACGTATCCGGAGGGGTATAGGTTGAAAGAAGGAAATCTCCGAAAAGCTACTTTTTCAAACCAGAGGGCTCCCAATCCGGAGGGGTCAAATTTTTTTTTTCAAATTAGGAGGGGTCCGAATCCGGAGGGGTCTTATATTTGCTAATTCGGAGGGATCCCAATCCGGAGGGGTCTTATATTTACTAACTCAGAGGGGTCCCAATCCGGAGGGGTCTAAATTGTGTTAGTCCGGAAGGGTCCTATTTTTTTCTAATCCGGAGGGGTATTATTTTATTAAAGGACTTAGGTAAACGGAAGATAGACTAAAGTGAGAGGTATTAGGTTATTAGCAGACAAGCTAGGAATCGGTGACTGCACTGGTAACTTGCCTTTCAAAAAAACCAGACCAAAACAAAACAGGTCCGAACTCAGATATACGCGATACTAAGTCTAAACTAAAAAGAGCGTTTTTGTGAAAAGTGACTGCCCTGAGGATTGTAGAAGGTCTAGCTCGGGCAGTCCGAAGGCAGATAGGTAACACAGTACTCGGTGGGTGCAATAGACGCCCACTTGAGAAAATTACTGCCTTCAAGGTTTTGTCTGTTTGGTGCAGCACCGAGCAGGGAAAGCTTCTTCTTTAAAAAGCAAGTTCGACTATTGTACTGCGACCGACTAAAAGTACAATACACATACGTTTTTTTATAGAGGTATTCATATTCTGTCATTACATATTTTTTTTTGTTTTTGATTTTAAATCAACATAATTTGTGCTTGATTGGGTAGTGAGTACACTATCTTTTAAATTGACTGATAACATCATATTGTGCTAGTTCTCAAATCTTACGACCGATAATCGGTTAGTGTGAATAAATTATAAACAAACTGTACTCTGATAACATACTGGGATTCGTGGTCACTATTTTATAGAATCTTGTGAAAATTATTGTGTTGTGTCATTATTATTGGAAGTCAAATTATAAGGTCACTAGCAATCGAATTAAGTGTATAGGCATTAAGAAGTGACAAATTGAGAATGAGTCTAGACAAGTCAAGGATACCTAAACGAGGAAATAGCTCTAGAAGAATCATACCTAAAAAGCAAAGAAAAACAATGACCGATCCTTTTGTGGATTGGATCAAACGAGCCCGGACCGGCAAAGGGGAGACGGTTTCAGGCAGAATGGTTGAAACGAGGAGTCAGAAGACCTCAGAAGAGAGAAAAGAAAAGTTGGAAGTGGAGGTCAATACAGTTCAGGCCATGAATGACAACCAGGAAGTAGATGGACTGGAAGGGAGAGGCAGAAGGCTGGCGAGTGAATCTACTCCGGTAGAACAAGGCCATGATTTTGCCACTTCCACTGGGACAGTAGATCGAGAGGAGATGTCGGAACTGTCCGACATTTCAACTGAAATTGTGGCAACTAGAAGGTCTCCAACAGACAACACTATGATGGCAGGCGGGACTGAGAAACAAACATTACATCATCGTTCTCAGAAAGAATGAGGAACACCTTAGGAAACCTCTTTCCATTCATCATGGGAGGGGGCACAGGAAATGAAGGTGAATCCCAGGAGGAGGAGGACGACGAAGAAGAGCAAGTGGACTTTGGGTCTCAAGTCAGCCTCAATAGTTCGACCCAGGAGAATGAGGCATACGTCGAAAGAGAGACTGGAACCATGGAGAAATTTGGTGTGGTGAGAACAATAAGCAAAGAGGTAAACACACCGGGCCAGTCGAGAGGCTTCGCGATTATGACAAATTCAGAGCCGCAAACTGTGGAGAGTAGAAACAGAGGGCTAGGCAACGCATTGGCGGACCCCGAGGTGGATAATGAAAAGACGTCGAGGCAGAGAGTCAAGGCCCGAATCTCGACCAGCACGAAGCTACCTGGGACCGACAGGGTTACACCGCCACTAGTGACGCCACTCGTGGATAACGAGACAGCACTAGAAGAAGCCTTGAACAACATAGTGGACAGTTTAGGAGAACAACATGAACAGATGTCCATAAAAATGAGTGAACTAGAAAGAGCAGTTCACATTGAAAGAGAAAGTCTGCGGGAAGAAATAAACCACAATAGACAAGAAGTTGGTAGGAGCGAAAAACGCTTGAAAGAAAGAACGGACGAGCATATAGCAAAGAACTTGTCGCGAATGACAAGAGAAGCGGAACAGAGAGAGTTACGCTTAAGAGACGACATGGAGAAGTTAAGAATTCAGCAAGAGCAGTCTCTTGGGACTCTTGACACAAAGATAGACGCGATGATGGAGAGGCGAACTCAGGCTATCATGGATAGGTTGGACGGGCTACTAAGCAGCAAGAGTGGACCAAAAATAGGGGAACCGAACTCGGGGGGTCCCAGCAGGGAGCCGAAGGTGATCTTCAATGAACATCAAAAGAGGAGGACATATGGATCCACTAGAGGCAGGGGCAGTTCATCAGGCTATGCCACAAGGGATAATAGAACATGGGGCCCGAACAGTAGAGCAAGTTCAACGGGGAACAGAGAGACCTCTAATGAACGACCAACGCAAGACACACATGCGACTGGGAGAAGTGATTCCGGTAACATAGGGCATGCAAACCCGGGGAGGAGTCATGTGGGCCAAGGGGGAAACACTCACGGCGATTTGGATTGCAGGGATGCACCGAATACAGAGCCTTTGACAAGGTGTGAGGACACTCAGGCGGGGCACTCAAGGGATGCTACGGCAATGGCCACAGCCTTTGAACCCCTAAACAGGTCTTTGGAGACATTCCTTACAAGGTTATCCAGGACCAATGAACGCAGTGAGAAGTCCAGAAGAGTCTCTAAGAAACCAAGATGCTATAAAGACGAATCTGATGGCTGTATTGATACCTGGATAGAGGTAATGAAACTGCATTTCGAGGAAGAAGACTTGTCGGAGAGACAGGAATGCAGTGCGCTCACTAGTAACTTGGAAGGACAGCCCTGAACTGTGTCAGGGCCAAGAAGCAATATCAGAGTGACACAGCCGAGAAAATCTTCGAAATCTTGTTAAACCGTTTTGGACCAAGCAATGATGCGCTTCGAGAAACGGAGGCAACGAGAAGATGAAACGATAGACAAGTTTCTCGATGACTTGGAAATGCTGAGAAGACGCAGCCAACCGGATGAGTCAAACCGAAGGATGCACCTGGCAGTAGCCTCAAAATTCATCGATGGTGTGAAGAATGATGAACTTCGAACAATGCTAGCAATGCATTACACACCACTATCAACCAATGCGCCAACACCAGAGGAGTTGAGGCTCAAGTCAAAAGAGTATCTTTTGTTGAAACCTCCTTCGAGATCTGGATACTACAAGAACAATTATGGCAATTTTAACAGCAAACCAAGGGAACAATTGGTACAAACCGAGGGATGATATGGACAAGAGACGCTCTTGTGCCAATTGCAGTGCAACGGACCATCATGTGTCAGCATGCCCAACTTACAAACAAGGCATGAAAGCAATAGGCTTTAGCCTCGAGGACGAAGATGCGTCAGAATTGGACCATGAGGATTTCATGAGAGGAGGAATTGCGAAATTCGGCCCGAGGTGTTTCTTTTGCAACTTGGAAGGTCATTTTAAATCAGATTGTCCGCAATTCTGAGATGCAGTGGCAGACATCAAGCATCCAAGGCATGAAGAAGCTTTGTCAGGAGTGAAAGCCGGCAAGGCTCGCCTGTTGAGTGAAGCGGAGGCACGCAGAAAAGATAAACCTCAAGAGCTGGCGGCAGAGAAAATGCAAGCGGTAACAGAAGAGACACGTGAACCGGAACCAGCAACTGCGGCCGATGACTTTAAGATTGATGATAGGGTAGCCGCGAGGGATGCTCTAAATAGAGTGCAGCAGGAACTGGCGACGAAAGAGATCGAACAAAAAGTGAAACTCGAACTGGAGAATGAGAAACTACAGGAGCAACTGAATACCTTCGAAGCAACGGAGGTCGAGGAGACTAAAGCACCAAGCAGTTTGAGCATGAAACTTAATGTGATTCCGGTCAGAGGTTCGGCATGGTGCCACAAGGAAGCAAGATACAGTCGATAATCTCAGTGGCCGGACATCAGGTAATCAGAAATCTGAGCGAACCATCCGAGTTCACTTTGATGCATTTGGACACATATGCAGATTATCTGAGGCAGGTGGAGCCACGCACTGAGTCGAGAGCTGTGCGAGCACTACTAACAACGGGTGGCCCTCGCATGAAGAAACTTCATGGACGCTACCTGGAGGTCTATGGGCCGTATCAAGTGATGCTGAACGTGGATGGAATCAGTATCTACACTAGGACTTATGTAACAACAGATGATGACCAACTGGGGCAGATCTATTTGGGTGAGGAGGAACTCAAGGTCCGCAGGAGAGGCCATGACGCCATGATGGAACAAGATGCAGTACACATTGGGTATGAAGCAGATGTGACCGCACATCTGCTCGACACCAACGGAACGAAAATCGGAGTCATAGGGCTTCTGGACACAGGAGCGGTAGTGAGTGTGTTGCCGATAAAATTTTGGGAAAGAATGGGCTTCACGAGGGAAGATCTAATTCCAACGAATCTCCGACTGGCCGCCGCCAATCGAGGAGTCATTTACGTAGCCGGAAGAACACCAATAACGGTCCTCCACATGGGAGGACGGGATCTTTGGATGAGCTTCCTGGTGGTAGAGAAATTGGACGACGCCGACCAATTCATCTTGGGCAGAGATTTTGTCAGGAATTTTGACGTGATGATTGACTTGAACAACGGTCTGATACGGATTAGAAACCCGGACCGGAAATATGTTAAGAAACCAATTAATAGGATAATAACAGACGAAAACAAGGTACCAATTTTTTAGATAGAAAAGTAAAACTACAGCCAGGACAAGCTGTGGTGGCAATTTTTACAATGAGAAATTTAAATTCGTTAAGTGATAGTAAACAGGTTTGTTTAGTACCGAATCCAAACAGTCAGAGTTCGGTGATTTTAGGCCGGAGCTTCTCGGAAACGCGAAACGGACTGTGTGTCAGTGTGTTATTGAACACACTGGACGCCACGGTTTCAATCCAGTGTGGAAAGAAGCTTGGTTACGCTTTGCCGATGAGTACCGACTATGAGGAGACACAGAACTTGAAGAAACATAATGTGAAAGACTGTCCTTATCATGCCAACAAAGATAAAATTTTAAAGAGGATTAATGAATTAAAATCTTTTCATAAATTGTTTTCAATGAAATCCGAAACGGACGACGGCTCATCGAGCTGCTCGAATTTTCCGGAACGCCCCTTGTCATATGAACTAGAATCTGACAAACCGGTTTTGCCAGAGATAGAAAATTTAAAAGGGAAAATAGGTGAGGGAGATTTCTAAAAATTGCGGGACCTCCTAAATCGGAACGCAGATGTATTTTCAAAACATAAGGCGGATATCGGTTGCTGTAATTTCGTCGAACACGAAACCGAACTTGAAGAGGGCGCCGTTCCCCATAGGGAAGGCGCAAGACGAATGACGCCACACAAGTCGGAAGCGTGCCGAAGGGAAATAGAAATGTTGCTTGAATACGACATGATAGAACCCTCGAAATTGCCATGGGCTTACGGGGTAGTAATGGCGAAAAAGAAAGGGGGACAGCTTATGTTTTGTTGCGACTTTCGTTACTTGAACGCGGTAACGATAAAGGATGCGTACCCGATACCGCGAATAGACGAGAGCCTCTCTAAGCTTGGTGATGCCAATTTCTTCACCACATTGGACTTGGGTTCTGCCTTCTGGCAGGTCCCTCTGCGGAAGAAGGATAGAGAGAAAACCGGATTCGCGTGCGAATTGGGATTGTACCAGTGAAAGTGGATGCCCTTCGGCTTTTGCAACGCAACGGCCACTTTTCAAAGACTGATGGCTCAGGCTTTGACCAGAGTGACCAAGAAGTACGGGAATCTCGTGATGTGTTACGTGGATGACATAGTCATAGCGACACCAACCCTGGAGGACCACATTGATATGCTCGATGAGGTCTTTGGATGCATGAAAAGAGCAGGCTTGAAGTGCAAACCATCGAAATGTGAAATCCTTAGGGATTCGATTAAGTACCTGGGAAGAATGGTGGACAGGCATGGTGTGAGGCCGGACACGGAAGCAGTAGAAGCAGTGTTGACATGGAAGGCTCCCAGAACGGACACACAGCTCCTGAGCTTCCTAGGATTTGCCAATTACTATCGGGAGTTCATAAAAGGATATGCCGACAAGGTGTATCCGATGCATAAGCTGATGCGCAACAAAGGGAAAAAATTCGAATGGAACGATGAAGCACAAGTTGCACTCGAGAACATAAAGAGGGAACTGTGCGAAGCGGCAGTGCAAGGCATGCCTACAGAAAAGGGCATGTATGTTCTTGATACAGACGCATCAGTAGTAGCCATCTCAGGAATATTGCATCAATAGCAAGAATGGAATGGAGGAACGGTTCTCCGTCCCATTGCATACGGCAGCAAGGTCTTGCGTGACACAGAGATGAAATATGGCGCACCAAAAGCAGAAATCTTTGCAGTAGTCACTTTCGTGGAAAAGTACCGTACATACTTGGGGAGCGCTCCCTTCAAATTACGCGTGGACAACAGAGCCTTATCCTGGTTGAAGACCTACTCGATGCATCAGAGTTATATTGGTAGATGGATAGTAAGATTGGATGGCTACCATATGATAATCGAACACAGGATGCGTGATAAACACCAGAATGCTGATAGCCTCAGCAAGAAAACTGAGTTCTATGAAAAATTGGAGCAGAAGCAAGCCAATCAGGCAGAGATAAAGGAGGGATTCTCGTTTCTGGATAACGAAACTTATGAAGCGTTTCCCTTAACGAGCTGGTTGGATAAATCTGGACATCCAATTCCAGGGCATCCTGAGTTACCTGTAGAGAAAGCAGCCGAGATAAAGATCCTATCCAAGGAGGACCCGGTCCCCTTGGATCTGTTGCTGCGCTCGAATCTGGTCCAGCAAGAACTCTCTCGCATGAACATAAACAGCCTCTCATTATTGGATAAAACGGTGCAGGTCACACCGCAAGTGATGCGGTTGTTGGGTGGATTGTTAGAAAGAGAAGTGACCAGGGATGACCCCGAGTGGACAGCAGCAGTATCATCGCTAACAGTCAGTGAGAAGGTGAAGATCATGACGTCCAGACGACAACACGAAGAAAACGAGAGGGATTGTAGGACAATAGTTCAGCAACTAGTATCCTCAATAGCCCACGAGATTTTAACCAGTACTTCTTACGGACGGAAAGAACAGGGAAAGAGTACGCGAAGGAAAACCGTCACTTTTGTGGACCAGGATAAAAAAGGTGAGAAGGTAGAACAAAACCTGCTGCAAGATTGTTTGTCCGGGGAGACGAATGATGAGAAGAGCCAGCGAGCACAAGATCAAGACCCGGGACAAGAAAGTTTGTCCGGGGAGTCTGAGATAGATGAAAAAATTCCTGATGAGAAACAGGACCTGGAGAACAAGGTTTTTTCCGAGGAGTTCAGATGGATGCGAAGAAGGCACAGACATGATCTGGAGGAGCGTGCAGACTCCATCACAAACTCTTCAACAGATGACAATTCCCAAAACTCAGGAATTGACACCTATTCAGACAGGAACTCGAGCTCGGGATCAGAACTGTCCGAACTAGCGATCCACACACTACTAGTGGAAACTCGGGCAAGGGATCTGGACAGAGAGGTGTACCAGGATCTTGACAGTGATCGCTACCTTATACCAAGCGAAAGAGTCTTCGACAACGCAGCGGATGATTTGGAGACAATAGCAGTATCGAAACGTTCGATAAGTCTGTTGCCACAAAAAGAGGTAGTCAGGACTGATCTTCAGCCGTTCAAGCAAGAAACACAGCCGCTGGCGAATAAGATGGAAGAAGACACACACCAGCCCAATGAGCTGAATAGTCAGATGAGGGTCATGAAGAGGTACTTGAAGGTGAGATACAGACTCTCGGATCTTCTCAGGACGCAGAGAAATGATCGCATGACAAGCAACCTGAAAAGGTGGATCGAGAATGGTTCTCCCGATAAAGGGGACATCGAGGAAGATAGTTATCGCATTCTGAGACAGTACTTCATGCAGAAGGAAGGGAGGTTGTATTTGAACATGGACGGGATTGTGGCTTGCAAAACAAGGGAGGAAGACATAGTCCTATATAAGTATAATGCGATAGTGTTACCGCAACTCTATCAGACAGAACTATTATTCAGGTCACATGATCAGATGGGCCATCAGGGGATCGACAAAGTATATCAGAGGATCCTGAAGCGCTTTGAGTGGCCTGGAATGAAAAAGGCATGCGAGAAGTGGGTAACAGCATGTCTGTCATGCCAGCAGGTCAAAGATCCAAGGAAGTTGCGATTTCCTTTACAGTCGATCGAGTCGTTTGAATTCAACGAGGTGGTGCAAATAGATCACCAAAAGATATGCATGACAGACAATGGTTATAATCAGGTGCTGGTCATGATAGATCATTTTACGAAGTATGCAGAGGCCGTGCCCTGCATAACTGCCTCGGCGGAAGAGACATGCGACCACCTGATCAATACGTGGATAGCAAGACATGGTTGTCCGATGACGTTTCAATCGGATAATTGAACAGCTTTCGTAGGAGAGCTTACGAAAGAGCTCATGAGACGCTCACAGGTCGCTCAAGCACACTCCACGACATACCACCATCAGACGAATGGCTTAGTTGAAAGACAGAATAGGACGTTAGTGTCGATGCTGAGAGTATATTGTTCCAGGTACATGACCGATTGGGACAGATACCTTCCGCAGGTGATGGAGCATATAACAGCACGCAACACTCCGCCACCGGAGTCAGTCCACACATGATGCTAACTGGACACGAGATGTCTTTACCCTTAACCTTCTTCTACCCAGAGTATGAGGGAAAGAAAACGTCTCCACAGGTCTACGTGAGGGATGTGATCAGAAGCCAACAAGAGTTGAACGATTTGTGTAGACGAAAGACTCAGCAAGCACAGGCAAGGCAGAGGAAAAAATTCGACAAGAAAGCAGCTGGTGCAAAAGCTTACTCGGTGGGAGACTAATTATGGGTGCTTCAGAACGTTATACCACCGAAAGGGACGAAAAAGCTCCTAAAAAGTGGAGGGGACCCTTCATGACTACAGAGGTGCACCAGGAGGGACGCTTTTATAGACTGAGTACTGGCCGAGCCGCCCACTACGAGAACATCAAGCCACACAAATCATCGACAGAAGACTGGTGTATACCTGCAGACATGGAAAAAGGGGATTATCTAATGATGGATCCTGCTTGTGAGGTCAACGAGAAGGGCACCAGGGAGAAGAACGATGGAAACGAAGTCGTGGAGGAAGGAACGGATACACCGCTGGACCTGGATCCAAACGAGGTGATCGAAGCGGACGATGAAACCTTACGCAGAGGAGGAATGGCAGGATCCCGAACAGAGAGAGGTTCCCAAGAACTTGGAACCGGATCTTCCGTTCACGATACAGACTCGTCAGAAGGACGGGACAAGACCCAGAAACAAATACAATCCTTACGGTGACGACTTTGTAGTGGATAGGATAGATCTGAAGAAGATAGTGGAGGAAGTAGTGGGTCTAGAAGAAATAACTGTGTCACAAGACATTGACATAGTCGATGATCACGACGATGAGTGGGTCGACGACCGGTCGAAATCCGAGGTAGAATTCAACGACGAGCAACAGCAGTCATATGAACAAGACTTGACAAACCTGCGTGTCTTAGAGTGGCTGAACGAAATGACCTCGGACCCAGAGGAGACCAGCGTCACGATTCAAGACGTAGATCGTGAAAGCATGAAATACATCAAGACCGAACGATATGATCCTTCCTGGGCTGCTCAGGAAGGACGACTACTCATTCCAGCTTCTAACCTCGACTTGATACCCGGTATGCGATCGACGGGGACGTCGATGGATATTTTTGTCCGGGGAGTGGGGGTAGGACTTACCCACACTGAAAACTTGATAATAAAAAAATTAAAGATAGCAAGAGAAACAGGAGACTTAGAAGCAGAAACAGGCGAAGAACCTAGGAAACCTGACCTAGGTAGGGTAGTTGAGTCATATTTTAACTTACCAAATGAATATTTACGTAACATAATACTAACAGACAGTGATTTCATACTCACAAACAGAACGTGTGCGATAGCAATCACAGAAGACATGAGTTTTAGGACAGCGTTAGCGGCAGATTTTAAAAGAGAATACAAAAACGTGGAATTCCTTTGGAAACAAAGACCAGGGATAGGGGGCGTAGCGGCCTTACCTCCGGCGGCGTCACAGATACCGGGAAAATACATATGCTTCTTGGTAACGAGGGCGACGGAGAGGCAGCACGTGGACCCAGAGAACCTAGTCTTGTCCTTGACGAGTCTGAGGGACTTTCTCGTGGAAATGGACGTGAAGGAGCTCTCGCTTCCAGTGTACGATCCAAACAGAGGACGACTGCATCCTCGGAAATTGTACTCGCTTGTACACGTGATATTCTCTGATACTAATATACAAGTATACTTACATAAGAAATATTACTTAAGTATAGGCTGAGTGACGTGCGAGAGGGTGTTAGGCAAAAAGACTAAGTTGTGTGTAAAATGTGATATGTGTGTTATGTTATGTTATGTGTTAGGTTATTAAGATCATGGGTAAGTAGGGGTTAGTGACCATGAACAACTGAATGACGATCTTAGGAATAGATCCAAAGTTTGGACTGTCCAATCTTAGGTCAAATTCCAAAATTTTAGGGACCGATTGATTTTAATAAATTTTAGGATAAATATCTTTTGATTTGAACTGTTTTTAAGCAAATTTTAACGATATCTGTTAAGGTGAAACTGACAAGTGTGATATTTGTGACTTCTTTTATAGATCCTGATTGATCATTTAATTACTCACTTGAGTCAAAACCTTGAAATCGAATCGAGTCAAATCAAATCTGAAGAACAGTATGGACAATTTCAAACTGGATGAATTGATGGACCTGGCAGATGCATATGTAGGACCGATGATAGATGCGATCTATCGTCGGCTGATGGATCGAGACTTCACTCTGGAGGACCCAGAGGTATTCACGTTGCTGAATGCCCTGATCAACATCTTGGGGAATGACAACCGTGGGGACCGCTCCACGGAAGTCCTGTTGATGGCAGCATATGGAGAGAGGGGAGTACTAGACCGCCCGAACATGAGAGTGATGAGGTGGAGAAACGGGGCTCTCTCAGGGAGTGACTTGGCGAATGAGCCTGGATTGGGAAGTTCTAGGACGTACCAACCAGGTGAAATGCCTATGCCCTCCAAGCCCAAACCTGGGCTTACGAGAATGCATCAGGAGATTAACAGCGAGGCTGCCTCATCTGGCTCTGGAAAGGACGAAAAGGGAGCTAGACGAGATGACCAAAACCATGCTCATTATGGAGGATGATCGGGACATGTGGAGAAGATTGTTCGAAGACTGCAACAAAAAGCAGGGTCAAGAAATTGAGCGCTTGAGGCAGGACTACAAAGAGCGATCGGAACAGATGGCGTTGACAACGGCCGTGGAGAAAGTGATACCTGCAAGGAGTAATCCTCGTGGGCAGTCCCCGATGGAGCTCTTGACGCCTCGAGAAATGAGTCAAACAACGGAGACACGGCTCCCGACAGCGACAGATCGAGTGACAATCCCGGACCCTAGTGACACCTTGGGTGACCCCGTCGTGGAACAAACGGTGAGGAAGCTGATAGAGACAGCTGGACGACTGGTCGCCAACAAGAATGCGCCAGGTTCCCGGGTGACTGCACCCTATGGAACGATTTACGACACGGGCAGAGTACGACTCTCCCAGACCGTGATCAGACAGGGGATAAGTGACGTGACGCCACTCATGGGGAGCTCGAAGGCCCCAGAGAGAAGAATACAGAAGATGCCAGCGAAGAAAGTCTCTCGTGTAATGGACGTACAAAAGAACAATCAATTGAGATTTAATTTTACGGGAGTTCCGGAGACAGATCCGAGAGCTTGCTTCAATCGAGCGACTTGGAACCCGGCAGTAAACCTACAACAACCGCCACTGGGGACATCACATCTGATACTGGGAGACAGCTTGGTCAGAGTACTGTCGAATTTGAGGACCTCTTGGGTCACCACAGTGATTGTCTTCGGGGGATCGACCGTAGCCCAGTTATATCGAATGGTGGAATTAATGAATCCAGGGAGGATCCCCAATGTGAGGATCCTGGTTGGAACGAATGACATCTCCAGAGGTTCGGATGAGCAGGAAGCACTATGGGAATCAATGATGGTGTGTTTGTTTACTACCCTCTGGCAGAATTTCAATTGCGCGGTACTGACCGTTTGCACTGTACCAGTCGAGAGGAGAGACGCCCGGGCAGAGGCTCGTTGATGTGGTCAAGACCCATACCATCTCCCTGGCATGTATACAAAGACGAACTAATGGAGCTGGATCTCCAGAGGGTAAGCTTCATCGAAGAGGCAAGGAGGATGCTGAATGGAGCGACGCTATCCGTCAGCAGACTGTACTCGATAACCGGGGTAGACTGGTTGATAGCCGCTAGGATAAATTTCAGCTCCACGACGGCCTTGAGATTTGCTGACCTAGAGGGACTGCTCTCTAACAACACAATGGGACCAGTGAACGCGAGACCATTGCAGGATGTGAGATTGAATCATGATGAAGGGAATCGGGAAGAGAGACCAGGAAGATTTCTGACAACGAGAGCGCCGATCGGACAACATGTGAAGATGTTCAGGCAAGTGAGCTCACCCCCAGGTCATGTGAAAGAAAGAATATACCCAAAACTAGTGAATCAAGACGGTGATGTCCAAAGATACGGCGGATTGAAGGCAATAAAGAAGGATGAGACCATCTTCGCCGCCTATGACAAAGCAGAAATGAGGAAGGCCAAGATCATGATAGTAGCGAATTCAGAGTTCGCGTATACCTCCAAGTCTCTGTTTTGGCCGGACGTTATAATGTTGGCAGCGGTCGATCTGGACCTACTGCAATCGGTATCTCTGGCTGGAGGGGTACAAAGGCAGACGGACATGAACCCAATTACGATCGTGTTTGCTGGCATCAATGACCATCTACACAGTAGAAGTTTTCTGAGCAGACTCAGAGATCCTACAACGGCAGAGAATGCTGTGTGGCCAGCGATAAAAGATATCCTTGAGTCGATGGGTGAAGTGGTGGATGCGACGAAGGAGGGGTCGTTCACCAAAGTGACACCGAGAGTAGTATTCGCGTTGTCTCCGGGGTATGCACATCTCCCGGATGGACTGAAATTCGTGTATGCGATTGTGACCTTGCTTTCGGAAAGAAAATATGATGTGATCATATCAGCCCCAAATCGCATGATAGAAATGGAAAACCTGAGGCCACTCAGGGCTGAACTACCTGCATTGTGGTCAGATATCTCGAACGCGATGAGAGGTTTCAAGGACCATGCGTTGCACATGTTAGTGTTGGACGAGGTGCTGGGGTTGGAACTGTCCAATTTCAGTCGACAACTCAAGCTTAAGCCGGGAATAGACGACGACCATCGAGTGATCGTAACAATTTCCAACGACGTATGGTTCCGAGCAATGGAAGTGACAGGTGAAAAAACGAGGAGGAAAAATTCACTAGAGACTAATGCTCATTTGGAGGCGATGGTTTTGAGAACCAAGCCGGAAGCCAACCAGTGGCTACACCTAAATCCTGGAGTAGCGGCATTGGGTGCAGATGCTTTTGAGCAAGGCCCTGTGATGATCACGAAGATCCATACCTACTTGTTAAAGGAGGTGAACCTGGCGGAAAATGCCGGAGAAAAGACCGCTGAAATTGTAAACAGAATGTGTCAGATTACCCTGGAAACCTTCTGGACCCAGGAAGTGAAGGGACAGGAAGGCTCTGAACGGACAGACAGCATGCTGGAAGGTTTGGGAGCCGGATGGACCGCGTCCTTCTTGGCGAAAGTTTACCCGAAAGTTTCTCATTACTTGATAAAGGAATTTCTCCAAGCAGTAGTGGAAGTGTCAATAGTGGAACTACTAACCTTGTTCGTGACGTTTGGAGCAGAGAGTTTCGTGAAAGGACCGGCGATGCTGCTCACCGAAGGATGCTGCGGTTAGATGGACTTCTAACACTGATTGCGATTACCCACGGAAACTTGGGAGGACTAATGAAATTGACACGTTGTCCAGAGCAGATGAGAGAGAGAGTGAAGAACCTAGATATGAAGAAATCCACAGACTCTTGGAATAAGATAAGAGACCTGAGACACACTCTTATCCAATATCTCTTACAACAAAATCGCTTTGGAACGGGAGAAGATGAGACTATCGAAAGAGATCTGAGCTTGCCTATGAGAAACGATCCCTTAGCACTGATCAGAGGAGTCACGGAGTTTGTGACAGTGATCTATGGACCAGCGATCACGTTTGCGTTCCCTGACGTTAAGGTGGAGGCGTATAGCAGGTCGGTGCTGCACCTGAACCTCATATCAGCAGTGGACGGTAGTGCACTGAACTTGGGGGAGCAGCACACATTGCGGGAGCTCATGAGTGAAGATCTGTTATTTGCAAAAATATCAGAGCCAGAGATGACAGTCATCAATTGTGACGATCACTTCCATGATCGCATGGGAGAAGTAGAAAGAGGATACATCGAAGTGTTTCCGAAGCTTTGGAATCTGAGACCCTATGAAAAAACGAATGGTGAGATAACCAGAGTGCCTCGTCTCACTGCAGCATATCATAAAGTGAGAGAAGAGACGAAAGACTGGGTTGATTACGAGAAGCTGCCGGAGGCAATCCCTGAATTCCCTCTGATAAAAGGATGTTGCTCGGAGCAGTCTCCGTGGTACAAACTCCTAGGTTGAGAGCATTCGAAACCAATGAAAGGAGAATAGGGAACTTCGTAGCAACGATGGATACATACTTTGTGGGAAGAAATGCCGCTGTGTTACAGTACACACGATTTGCCTATACAGGTCAAGCGACGAGAAGGCGAATAAGCAACGCGGCGACTCCCAAGCCTGGAAGATTTGATGAGGAATGGTCGGGATTAGGCTTAGCGCCTGTGAAGATGAGAGGCAGGACCGAACTGCCTGAGGCCTCCTTGATCCTGACTAGTGTGAAACCGGAGTTGACGGTAGTAGGAACGCTGCGAACGAGAACCTTCCTAGCACCCTTCGGTTGTGAGGAAATCAAAGTGGTCCAAGGAGAAGAGGAAGATAGATCGACCGGTACATTGATCATACCGAAGTTTCCGGAAGGAACCGACAATGATAAACAAGGACCCTCGAGCTCAAATAAAGATATGTCAGGGAGGAAGCCGTCAAACCGAGGAACCCATGCAACAAGATGCAAATCAAGCTGGTGGGGAAGACGACAGGGCATCGACAGGAGGAGTATCCAGCCTGGATTTCAATATCTTCAGTGATCTTGAGAACAACGCGGATACGTTAGAGACGACTGAGCCAGCGGATGAAGGCATACCGACACTGGAGCCTCCATCAGCCTTTATGGAAACGAAACGGGATTTGCCGGAGAGCAGCTCTCCTGGCAATTCAAGAAATAACGAACAAAGAATTCTCATGGAATCGCCTAGAAGAAGAAGAATAGAGGGCTCAGCCAGAGTACCTTTCTTGAAAACATTGCCCGAAGAAGAAAGGGAAGTACATCACCGAGACCACGAAAGTATGACGGGATGCAAATTGGACAGAGTGGCGTTCATGGAAGAAGTCTGGACAGTGGTTCAGAGCTATGGGACCCAGTCCATTCTGAAATCAGGTCTCAATCGACCCTTGATGGGGGAAGTCCTTGACAAGCTTGATGAGTGTGAAGGGAGATTGAGTGAGTTGTTGATTGACTCAGCCACTGATGAAAGTGAAGCGAATTCTCCCATCAAGATGACACCGCAGGACGATAAAGGAGAGGTGGTGTATCTGTCAAGAACCAGGAGAGGAACGATGCGATCGAAATTGGTGATTGATAAGATCAATGCGATGAAAATGAAGTTAGGCAGCCGAGTGAGGCCGAGGAGAGTAGGAAAGACGAAGGTGGATTCGGAGATATCGATGAAAGCTGTCAATTCAGCGAAAAGGAAACGAGTCGAAGAGGTCATGGATTTGGGACAAGGTGATTATCAATTGCCTGGCACAGATAAAATGTTGACTGATATAGCGATGGTGCCACCCATTCTCATGGCGGGACCACAGTCAACAGGTTATAAATCCAAAAGGAGTGACCGCACTCTGGCTGGAGCAACCTTAGAAATGGAAATACTCAGCCAATGTGGAGAGAGCACAATGAAAGACTTTAGGCCATCTCCCATGAATCACGGAAAGGGAAATGTCGCAGGACAACTAGTACCGGTAGAATACAACCGACTGACAGTATCGGAGGCTGTGTCGATAGATGAACCCGCCGGTGGATACATGGAAATGTTGGAGTACCGAAACTCGGCTAGAGGGTATGTGATGGCTCTGGAAGACAAGAGTGCCATGGAGGGTTATCTGGAGACAATGTTGCAAGGCACCACCATCAAGCAGAAGGCCTACGGGACTTAAGCGTCGTCTGAGATACAGGCAGAAACGATGGAGCAGTTGTTGAGCCTTCCATGGAAAGCAGTGGTGTTACGGTACTCCGAAAAAGGGATGAGGACTGCGCCAAGAATACACGCTCTCATGGCAGTACCTTACGTGAGAACTGAGTTACAACTGAGGTTTGCCTGGTGCATGATGGGACTTACTCGCGAAGAATATGATTCAGAAGAAAGGAAGAGGTCAAAAGAAGAGAAGGTTTTCCTTATGACGAGCCTGAGGGACCTGATAATCCAGGAAGGAATGGCAGTAGCGTGCGCGAAGCGGAGAGATGCTCTATGTTTCATTCGATTCCTGATAGAGCAGATTTCAGTACCAGCATTGAACACTTGTGTTAAGATGCTGAGGGAAGGCGATGAGCGAGCGAAAGCCTTACTCTTGCTAGCACTGCTGGATATGCAGCAAAGCAAACCGATGAGGGTGAATATGAAAGAACCCGAGGAGTTAGAGCCCATGAGAAAGATAGACAAAATCAGGAGATTCTCAAACAAGGAGCTGAGACTCACTAAAGAATCTATGGGGGCACTGCCGAAATCCGGTGAATACTGTGGACCGATCAAGGAGAAGTCGTACAGCTACGTATCCGGAATCATAGGGATAGCGTACAACCCTTTCCTGATTGCAGACATACGCGATTGCTTCTTTGATTACGAGCAGGCAGTGTTTCTAAGATTCTGGACGTCGAGAATTGTAACAATTAAGAGCGCTAATAATCCACAGACCAAATTGGGACTGGTCTTGGAAGAAGAGGTGACTGCACCTTCCGTACCAAAATCCGTCAAAAGAGTGGAGTTCGGGTTGGGATTCTCAGATGAATTACTGAGAACGAGCTTGATGGCAGTGTGGGAATTGATGAGGCCATCATGGTATCCTGGTCCCAACGCTGACTCGATATTACGGGCGACACAAGACGTGCAGATGGATCTGAATGCAGACTGTAACCTGCGTGACCTTAACATCATATATAATGTGATGATAACGGCCTCTAGGAGCAATGGAGAAGATAAAGTGGAGTTGCCTGACTGGGGACCAGAAGACTGGGTCACATCTGGTAGCTGTCTGGCGGAAGTCTGTGGACTGGAGGGTCACGTTTGTGGAAGTCTCGACTGTGTGAAGACCCTAGAGAAACAACACAAGCAATTGACGGTATTGTTTGGGAATGTCGTGATGAAAGCAAGAACGAAAACGGAACTGATCGCGGATTGTCATGGAGGAACCGAGGTGAATCTAGTGACTGCACTAGGATTCTACAGCATGTTTAGTTCTTTAGAGTCACTATTGAATCTAGAACAGAGACATGAGATGGTCACTGCTATCAGTGTAGAAGTATTCCCAGGAGTTCTGCAAACCGAGCAGAAACACATAGGAAAATGGAGGGAAGCGATCGAGGCGGAAATGAACAACAGACACAGTGAGACTTATTGTAGACCATCAAGAGCACGATATTTGGTGGGTTCGACATTGGCTCCAATGTGCAAGAGCAGATACCCGGTACATTTCGTAGCTGTGGATGTAAAGAGTACGAGAAGGATCGTGGATCAAGCCTTCTCAGTGCCAAAGTGTGTGAGACTAACAAGAATGTCCGAGAAATCTTACGAGTTGCTATGTAAGATGTTCTCAGCAGTTCCAGAGAGAACCAAGGAGGAGTTGGAATTGATACTGGGAAAGAAGTTCATGGGATACGTGAGCGGGAACTTCAGTGACTTTGAGAGACAGAAACAGAGAGGATCAACTGTTGCAGATTACAATAAAGTAGACGAGAATGATGAAGTCCACCGAGTGATGATGGAAGTGATGATGGAAGTGAAACCATTACTGGAAGCTTCGGAAAAACGTAATTGGAGGAGCTTCATGTTGACACATGACGAGTTTCCCTGCCACTGCTTGCTGCAGACTTGGTGGTATCCCAAGCGTAGTAATCTGGTGTTGATCTGAGACTCTGCAGAGCTACTCTCCATGGGTTTACCAGACTCATCACAGCCCGTAACAACAGTGATAGTGGGAGTTATGATGGCGATACGATGGCTGGAAGCTCATGGTAAAGAAAACAATAGACAGGAGGCACCGACGAGAGAACAGTTGCGGAAATTAAATTGTCTAAAAGATTTAGATCTTTTTCAGACAATGTGCAAGATTCTAAACATTCCGATGGAAGTGAAGAAGATATGGGCAAGAAAACGATTGATGCCATGGTTCAGAGCTAACATGACTGCATGGTTGTACGAATATGCTAAAAAGCATATGTCGAAGCACAGCAGAGTGTACAGTGAAAATCAGCTGGACATTGGAGCAGGAACTTTCAAGCGAGCTCTCGTGACTCATCGGAATGCAGTGACTACCGCTGTGAAAAGAAGTTCCAGGACAAGTGAACGTAGTGGAAAGGAGAAGGCAGAGATGTTGAAGGAAGATTTGGAGAGAAATGTGACGTTGTGTCTCCACAACAGCTTCTGCAGGAACAGAGAATCTAACGTGGATCCCCTACTTTGTTGCAAACAGAGGGTAGAAGAGCAGAAGTGTTGGAGGACTGCTTCCAACAGCGTCAGAATAGCTAACGACGTGTTGCAGGACACAGAAACTGAAAGTGCGGAGTCAGTATCACAGGAGGAAGAGATGGAACATTGACGAATGGTCGAAAAACGAGATGCAAAAAGAGACGAAATTAGAAGAATTTAGAAGTTTTAGAACTTCTAAACGACGAAAAAAGAAGAAAACAAAGGAGTGATGAAGAAAAAGTTAAAACTCAGAATTGTTTTATGTATGTGAAAAAGCTCAAGTGAGAAACTAAGCAACCAAGTTGTAATTGAAAACTGAAAAATTTAGTTGAGTTTTGAAATTGTTGCATTTATAAATTGACATTTTTGATTTTAGCTGAGTGGCTTTAGAGACACTTACTTACTATTTATTTAGAAAGGCTTGAGTGAAAGAGTATATTTAAATATTCCAGCCTGCATGACTTTTTTTAATCAGCTAGGAGAACTGATCACTTTGTGGTGACATGAAAGGCTTGGGTAATCTCTCGAAGAGGGAGATTGTTTCATTGTTTTTTCTAACCACAGTGTTTCTTAGTTTTAATATTCAGGACAATAACAAGCAAGATTTCCGAAGGGAAGAGGCATAGTAGGATAATTTTAGCTTGCTGGTCGGCAGGACTGTCCTGCAAACCAACACCTTTTAAATCTAGGAGAAAAAATTTTTAACCAGGACATTGACATTGGAAGTCGGAAAATATGTTTTTATCTTAGGTCATATCCTCAATGTGCAGATTAATGAAAGAATTTGAAGGCTATAGTGATGTAGTATGATGCCATTTATATTCTGCAGTGAGTCGATATGACGTGGATAAAAGTAATTTCGTGCATTTTGTAAATTCTGTTCGATGACACTGTACCTATTTGACGAACATTGCGAGATTCAATGAGGACATTGACCGGACTGTCCGGGGAGTATGTGACATTCGACTAGAATGGACCAAAATGCAGATTCAGCATATTCGAGTTTTTAACAGCAAACCTTCCGAATTGACGGTTTTAAGCGATTAACGACGTTATTGGGACGATTAGTCAAACGGTGAAGGTCAAGTTATTCTGGTATTTTGAAATTTTAAAAATTCGAAGTCAAATGACGTCATATTTCTGAGAAACGTCAGAAAAGGCCATTTTGTTAGAAAACCGGAAGAAAAAAACAACAACATTAGTTGCGCTGACGAAAACAACGAAGATTGTGATTGAAAAACCACAGGGAAAAACAGAAGTAGCAGAGACCGCTCCGAGTTGCAACTATTGTGTCGCTACAATAGTTGCAAGGCCGTTGCGCACATCGGTGAAGGGTGGAAAACCAGCCTTCCGGAAGGAAGATAAGAGCCTTATTTCCCCGGATTCAGGAATCCGGAGGGGTCTCGGGACTGGAACTGATAGTGTTTTATATAAACTTTTAGCTCCCTGTCATGTCCTGAGTTGAATTTAACTAACATCTGAATTCATTTTGCTAGGATGAGAAGCTAGGAGTTGGGGGGAAAGGGTTGAGCCATCATCGATGGAGATGATGATTTTATTTAATGAACAAACAATAATAATTCAAAAAGTAGTAGTAGCCCTGATTTTAAGAGTGACCTCGTGGTCTGGGGATATGTAATTAAGTTAATTTGAGTGTTTTGACCGAAGCCGAAATCAGTAACGTTTTTGCCGACCCGATGTTAGAAAGACCACCGAAAGTACTGGCTTGGTAGAGACGGATAAAAACATGTAAAGCTCTGTTTAGACGTTAGCCAGTCGTCTTAGGACTTAGTTTTATTTTCCGTCAATATGTATCTTCCGGGCGAATGTTACAACGATAGCGCTAATGGATTTGTCGATAAATTGAACTTTGCGTGTAACAGTCGCGTGTAGCAGTTCGTTGTGATAAGTTATTAAATAATTTCAGATAAATTTGAATTTCTCGAGGTAGCAATGGTTGCCTCGCTCTAAATGTCAACCAGGAGATATCATATTTTCAAAACATCTTTGTCAAAGAACCTTCTGATAGCAGATTCGCAGGCGCGACACTTGGAATACCCAAACGCAAACATCTTGTCATTACCTGGAGCCCGTATCGCTGCGGTCAGAGGCTTCCTACCTCCGAAGGACAAATACAATACCATTGTTTTGCTCATTGGGGGAAACGACGCTTTTGACGGAAGAGAGCCCTCCACAGTCCCTGAAGAAGATATTGCAAACGAACTCGCAGAATTAGCCGAGGAGCTAAGCAGACTAGCAAAACAGATTTTTGTCATCGGAATCCCTCACCGCAGTGAATATCGATTCCGATCGGCGAGAGTGAATCGCGAAATACAGAAAAAGAAGGGAAATTGGAAGTATAGAGGTGTGTGTGAGAAGATTTACAGTACTTACCATCTAGGCAGTGACGAAATTCACGTAAGCCCAGAAGGTCTCAAGGGCTTCAAAAGCATCATAAAGAACAAGATACTGTACAAGAAATACTCTGACAAACGACAAAGGTCATCTCACCCAGTACGAGTGCACTTTCCGACACTGCCACTGCCCTTACAGAGTGTAAGCTGCAGGTTTGTGAGCTTTACTTCCCTCTGTCCTTTCTAAAAATATCAAACCGCAGGCGTCCCCTTTTCGGGATCCACAGGTTTGTATATTTCTATGACCTCATCGAACGTTCTAGAAATATCAAACCGCAGGCGCCCCTTTTCGAGATCCACAGGTTTGCATATTTCTCTGAACGCATCGTACCGCAGGCGTCTCTTCTCGGGAATCACAGATCCCTCTGTAAAGTCCCCCTCTGTTAACGCTTCAACGATGAGTCGCACATGCCGAACTGGCACAAGGTTACAAAAAGCCGAAAAAAGTTACAACTGTGTAGCGTGTGGTTGTCACATGCATCTAGAACCAACATGCAGAGGATTATCAAATGTAGCCATCAACGGAATAAAGGAGTTTCGTCGGAACGCAATATTACTCTGTAACGTCTGCATTGAAAACAACGAACGCGGCAACTTCTTTCGGAACAGGACTGTCAACAACCTGGACAAAAAAATCAACAAAAACATGTCTAGCAATGCTGAGACACTCGAAACGCAAATTGCTCAAATTGTCGAAATGGAAATAATTGAAGCAATGAGGAAAACCCACGACAAAGTAGAAGAGAGTTACGCACACGTCGTGAAGAAAGTTGAAAGCTACAAAAACGTGATTAGTCCTCAAAACTCCAAAACAACAACAACACAACCACTCACAGCATCGAACACAATGTAAGAGTACAAGGGATCCATGAAGAGCCTAATAAACCACGCGACAAGAATCTTGTCCAAACTCACGAAAAACTAGAGGAAATATTGGGAACCATAGGAGTTAAACCGAAAATAGTCCAGTTTAAAAGACTTGGAACATTCAACAAAGAAAGGAAAAAGCCTAGAACACTTCTAGTTACGCTTGAAAATCCAGCAGCAGTCAATCTAGTGATTGCAAAAAGTACTGAAAAAAGAGACGAAATGAAAGAAATGAATATATTACTGTCACGTGCCCTATCTAAAGAAGATTCTATCAAAGAAAGTCTCTGCCTGAAACGACGTAGGGAAATGCTTGAAGAAGGCGTACCATGTGAAAAACTGAAAATAAGAAACCTTGAGCTTTTCCATGATGGAGCAAAATTTTAATTAAACCAAACTTCCCAGCCAGAACAAGAAAAATTCATCATCCAAAGTTTGACTAGATCATCTCCACATTTTACAATTTAATGCATGCAGTTTAATTAACTATGAAAGAAGATTCAAAATGGCAAAAGCAATAAAAATTCGTTTGTACAGCGTTATTTGTATTTGTGAGACCTGGTTAAACGAAAATATCTCAAACTCTGAACTACTACTTGCTGAATACAACATTTACCAAGCAGATAGAGCACATCAGTCGTCTAACACTCACGGAGGTGCCCTGATTGCCATTAAGAACTCACTAAATTCCCAAAAATAAAACCCGATGTCGAATGTTTTGTCCTATGTAACATAACCCTAGCAAACGAAACCATCTATATATGCTCCTTTTGCAACCCCCCTAGAACCAGTCAATACAGATATGACTACCAATGTTTCAACAAAATTCTCGAAGCCATCCCTAAAAAGAGTAAAGCAGTCATATGTGGAGACATTAACTTTCCATCTACAAACTGGGACATCTTCAGCAGTCAAGAAAACGATGAACAAGAAATCCTAGAATTGATAGAAGATAGGCTTCTTCAACAGAGCATTAACTTTCCGACCTGCGGCACAAACACGTTGGACGTTTTTCTGTATCAAAACTGTCAAGTATACTCTGAACACGATGAAAATTTTGATAAGATCTATGACTGCTCTGACCATGTTGCAATCTGAACAGCAATAGAACAGCTTCTACAGTTTTGGGTCAGAAGAATATGACCGGATTGTTGGTGCCATGAAAGATCGGCCCTTCAACCCCCAATGCTACACCAATGTTGACAATATGTACAACGAACTTCACGACTACTTAACTGACTTGATAAACACTCACATCCCAAAAAGAACCAATTATCGTCAATCGCTACCACCTTGGATTACACCGAGTACATCACATCAGATAAAAATGCTCAACACGCAAAAGAAGTTACTCGAAAAACTACCAACTAGCTACCGAAAAAATAAGGTCCTCAAACTAGAAAGCCAAATCACTGAATTATGTGAACATGATTGAATCTCATAAAAGAAAAAAATTTTGGTTCAAGAAATTGTGGTCAAATTTACAAGCACCTTAAGCATATCAATAGAGCTTCCAACATCCCGAAAACGATCAAGTTCAAACACAAAAAGACATCAATTCCAGAAGAAAAGGTAGAAATGTTTAACACATTTTTTCACTCAGTGTTTTCAGCCTGAGATAACTACAACTTCCTTGAAATAAAATGCGAATCACCAACCCTAACAAACTTCAGCGTTTCAAACAAAACAATAAGTAATAATCTGGCAAATATAGACACTGCAAAAACTCGTGGAGCAAATGGTCTACCTCCCGGGTTTTACCAACGATGCGGCAAACAAATGGGTAATATACTCAATAAGCTTTTCAAGAATATTAAACGCATACGCAAAATGCCGACGAGTTGAAAAACAGCGGATGTATCACCCATTCACAAAAAGAACGACCCAAAATATGTTGAAAACTATCGCCCAATCTCCCTTCTAAACATTGACAGCAAAATCTTTGAAAAATGCATGTATTCTCCACTCTACGAGCACTTTAAAGACCATCTTTCCATAAATAAACACGATTTTGTGAAGAAACGCTCCGTTATGAGCAACATGCTCCAATTCCTAAATCGAATCTACAAAACCCTGGATGAAAATCCCCATGATGAGATCATTGCTTTTTATGCTGATTTCTCCAAGGCCTTCGATAAAGTCCCCCACTATTTATTACTCCGAAAATTGAGTGATATTGGTGTAGGGGGATGCCTACTTGAAATCAGCTACGACTATCTCAGAAACCGAAGGCAGTTTGTTCGGGTTGATTTCTACACATCCACCGTCCTCGAAATAACCAGCGGGGTACCCCAAGGTTCACTCCTGGGTCCACTCATGTTCTGTGTTCTTATAAATGATCTCCCTGAAGTCCTACGCTTCAGTGACTGCTCAATATTTGCTGACGATCTAAAAATTCTATCTGTTGGACGCAAACAAGATGAAATACAACTTGAATTAAACAAAATCGAAGATTGGGTTAGACAAAACAACATGGAACTGGAATTCGAAAAATGCGCTCAAATATACTTCAGAGGTGTTGATATAAATCTATTTTTGAAAGGAAATCGTGTACTTCAGCCCAATCTATAAAAGATCTGGGTATTACATGTTAGGAGATCTTAGTTGGAGCACTCATCTAACCGAACGATTAAAGAAAGCAAACAAATTACTATACAGTCTAAGACAAAATGTAGCATATAACGTCAACACCTTTGTAAAACTAGGTCTCTACAAATCAATATTACTACCAGTCCTAACCTACAGCTGTCACTGTGCGAACTTTCTGAGAAAAGACCTACAAAAACTTGAATTTTTTCAAAAGAAAGTAGTAAAGTGGATATGTAGAGAACACTGCCAAAAATACACTGATCAACTTAGAATGCTCAACATTTTACCTCTGCCAATGTTCCTACAGACCAATGACTTACTTTTGCTTTCAAAACTCTGCACTGACTACGAACACCACAGCATCCCACTTCCCACACCTAACAATACCCTAGACCGACAATTAGAGCCCTTCAATTTACCCAAAACTCGAACAGAAAAACGCAGGGGTGAATTCGTTTTTCGTACAACCAGAGTTGCATATAGAATTGATCATTTAGTCAATTTCATGATAGAACAGGGACTCAAACAGCGCATCACAACTCTTATGTGGAAATTCTACAGCAAAAAATACAGATATGCTGCGACTGCACAACGTGCAAAAATAACTGGACAATATTATAAACTCTGTGGAAGAAATTCCCACCAGTATTCTACTGGAAAGCCACAACAACAACAACAACAACAACAACAACAACAACAACAACAACAACAACAACAACAACAACAACAACAACAACAACAACAACAACAACAACTTAAGTCACATATGAGGTAAAAGAAAATAGGCCCTATAACCATTGGCTCAAGAGTCAAGGGCACTATCTCCTGTGTTTTTCTACCTCAAACGGTCGGAGCCAATTCGGTTCACTTGCGACATGAGACTAAAACCTTTGTTACAGCTTAAAGGCCAGTACTAAAATACCCCCCCCCCCCCCATTCTAGAAAATAAGAACATCTCAAAATACTTAAAACACGCGAACGCCGTTCAAAACAGGGTCGGAGCAATCCATTTAGTTACTTTTTATTCGACAGTGGAACTTTGATCCATTTCAGATGGATCAATCTAAAACCCTCCTTAGGTCTCAAAATACCTAAAACACGCAAACGCCGTTAAAAACAGGGTCGGAACAATCCGCATAGTTACTTTTTATTCGACAGTGGACTTTTGATCAACCTGAAACTCTCCGATGGATCAACCTAAAACTCTCCTTACCTCAACATAACAATATTAAACACACTCAAGAAATTTAAATTGGGTACTGTAACAGTCGCCTACTTAAGTCACATATGAGGTTAAATAAAAATAGGCCTTATAACCATGGGCTCAAGAGTCAGGGACACTACCTCTTGTGTTTTTCTACCTCGAACGGTGGACTAACTAGCGACTCTAGCATAAATGTAATAACTTGAGAAGTTTGCTAGTAAGAAATTCAGCAAAGGAAATGAGTTTTCACTTGAGAATTAAAGTTTTGAGTTGGACCATTGGGAGAATTCGGTTGTCCACCTTTCCACTGAAGGTTCACTCTGGTCCACTTGGAATCAATATACTCATCTTTCGTGATTGTTTTGTCTCCTATTTCAGGATAGGACAGCTCTACTCTCTTGTGATTTTTATATCTGGAAATTCCTAGTAGCAGTTTCCCCCTGCTTTTTTTGACTACTCTCCCGCGATTGTAATTTAGTTGTTTTGATCTTGCATTTCTGAGATTTTCAGTTGTCGCGAGAAAGTTGAGCCTGACAGGCTCAATTCGAAACTTTGAAAAATTACACTTCACCCCAAAATTACATTATTCGTATTGCTCAAGGTCAAACTTCCAAATATGAACGATTGGCACATACTCCCCGGACTCAAAATCGATTTCCTCATTGCGTGTTGCCGTCTGCCAGTGAATCCCCAGAATGTTGAGTGCTGCTCAAGATACAGTGCCAGTGGTCATTTACAGAAACTTGCAGCAGATTTAACTTTATCTACACCCCAAAACTCACAACCATGTAAAATTGTCACACTATTGCTGAACAGCAATCAAAGTTTGCGTACACCTGCACCTTAAATTTCCGCTTTTGAAGCTAATGATTAAAATTTCTTTTGTTTTATCCAATCGGAAAGGTCATGCAGCATTTCGATTTATATAATAATTATAGCATATTAATAACAATTTTTCGTTTCGTTAAAATTTCTTTTTCGTGACCTCAGATTTCATCCGAGTTCACACTCAAGCCCCTTTCCTTCCCTCTCAAGACTCAAGAAACTCTCATTGATCCCCCTGCTCATTTGGTATTCCTAGCCTTTGAGCTGCTAGGCCCTGATGAGTTTGACACCGTGATCTGCCTTAGCAGCGCTTCCTCATCATCGGAGCTGATTACGATCTCTTCCCACGCTTTTAGTTGTTCGAAGGATCGCATCCACTCCCTCTGCTCTTGCAACCTCATTGCCTGATTTGATAAACCTTTCACTTTCGATTCTCTGTTCAAGCAAAAGGAATTGTGCAGGCTCAGGCTCACGTTCTTCGCCAAGTCCTCCTCAGTATCGATTCTCTCGCTTTGGTATTATCTGTAGACACACTACCGACTCTTTTCCAACCTGTCGTGATCGCATTTTGATGGGTCAGCAAAGGTCTCTTGAAGGCTTCCGGTCCTATCTCTGCCAGGAACTGCCAATATTCTTTACGATGTTTTTTCATGTGGTCTTCCGTCACCAAATACAATCAAGATGTCAATGTCGCTGGAAACCACGGGAAGAACCTTATGCTGCTCCATACGCGCCTGACCTCCATAGTAATGGCCAATACCTTGCACGCCGTCTCACACAACTCAAGTCTACTGCTATAATCATTAGCGTAAATCGATTCCGCCGTTGGTGTCTTCGATTTCCGGTATTTCGTCACATACTCCTCGATCAATCGCAACGCCAACGTAGTGTTCATTACCAAGATGGTTACCTTCTGTCGATGATCGGGTAATCCGATCGACCTAACTTCTTCCACGGCTCGCACTAAACAGAGGTTTGAGTGTTCCGGGTACCACACTGTCTGCGCCAAGCAATGGCATGGGCATTCCCCATGTGTAATGTCGATGCTCCGGAGATTGCGTTCTCCCGAAGCTTCCAGCAGAGGTTCCGATTCCATCATCTTCTCATGTGTTGTATCATTCTCCTCTTGTGCTGGGACACTATTCATCGGCTTTCCGGTGATATTCTGTCTCTCGAAGTCACTTGTGTTTTCGCCTTCCAAACTCAAGAGTTCTTCTCTCCAGACTTCACTCAAGTACTCTGTTTGTTCCCTAGGCACAGTTCCCAGGATCTTCTTCAACAACCTATGAAAATGATGCGACATTCGAGCCAGTCGTACGCACTTGGGTACCGAGAAGGCTTTGTCAACTAATATCATTTGGCTGGATACCTCTACCATCGCCATGTGTAATGTATAGTGGCTGCCACATAGGTTGGCTATTACTGATCCCGACAAAGATTTTGCATTTACTGGCAGACCGTAAGCCTCGCTCACGGGAAAATCCATTTCCACCTCAAGACCAATCCTCCAGCCTCTGATGTGTTTCTGGGTTGTTTGCAACGCCCCTGGCCACGACTTGACGCTCAATACTGTCACCAAATGGTGCTCAGACTCCAGCATCTCCAGTGATTGCAAACTACACATCCTTGAAAAGAACACCAGCGCCGTTGCTATATTCACCGGAGTGTTCGTGTAGCACTCAGCCACTATCTGCACTTCGCTCTTCTCTCTTTCTGTTACGTCGCCAAACCAAGCGACTAGGTCCTCTCTCTGGAAAGACTGTATTCTGACACATGATCGGCCATCACAAGTGTGCTCTCCGCCTCCGCATGTCAAGTCAAGACAACTACCGGGTTCCAACTTCTTTACTGATCCTAGCTTACTCATTGCCTCGCCCGACTCTTTACTCTGCGGTAGGATCAGTTTGTGTATCACATTCAGAGTTCCCAAATCTTCATCTTTTGTCGGTGTTAGCCTCACTCGTTCCGTGATTTCTTCAATCAAGCTTGCTTGGGGATGTGGGCACCAGGAGGGTCTCAGCAACTTCCAAACCATTCCCAAATTCGTAGTCATCATGCCATTTCTATTCCCCATTTTCAATTCCACTATCTTGTTCGAGCGCGGCACGCTCATTACCTTGGGCGTCGTCTCAAGTAGCAGGCCCAGGCTCGGTTCCTTCTTTTCCATTGAAACAATTTTTATTATCTTCTCTGTCCAAAACTTCAACAGCTCCGTCACTTCGTGATTCCTGTGAGCGCTCCCGGCCTCTGAATCCAAGAAAGGGTTGTATGCTATCCCCATTACTCCAGATACATATAGGTATTCTCCCCGTTTGCTGAGTAATCCTCAGCCGAGGCCAAGTTACGATGCACACCATGCCCCTCTTCGATTTTCTTGTTGTAGAATCTCCGTATTTCATCAAGTTTCCCATGATTCTCTAGAGATTGCCTTGAGTGACCTTACTTCTCAATCCCCGTACTCTGGTACACATTCAGTATGACAGCGGAGACTCTCCTCGCCAGAGTTTTGCTCCCCATGGCCTTCTGATGACACGCTTGGACAGTACTATTGGTCATTACGGAAATTATCCACCTCAAGAAACATGTGGAATCTTTTCTTCTCGCCAGACTCAAACCGGAATTATCTCTGGCGATATGCTGTACCAGCATCTGATAAAATTCTAGACGCTTGTTGTCTCAATAAAATCTCTTCTTGTTGATAAAATACTAGACTCGCTCGAGATCCATTTTTTGCCACCATCCACTTCCCATGTTTGTCCATTCGTCTAACCCTTTTTCGAGCTTGCATTCTGAGTTCTGAAGTCTTCTTCCGTTGCGAGACTCATCGAGACCTCTATCTCTTTCACCACTTCGGCCAGCCTCCTTGGTTCGGAGCTACACTTGTAGGCCGCAGTCTTCCACCGCGCTAGAATCATGGGAGCAGTCTCCCTCAAATTCTTCTCAGAGACAGCATCCGCCGACGGGCTATTCAACTCCTCTACTTCCCTTTTTCTCTTTCGGGACTTCACACCTTTGCTTGGGGCGTCGTCACTATCATCACTGATTCGACATCTTTGTCCCGTTCCAACCCTTCCGACTTTTGCCCCCCCCCCCTTACTCGAGCCTTAAGAATATCAATATCCTTAATCATATTACTAGTCTTAAGCTAATTCTCACCTTTACTTTTAATGATTTTATCGTCAATTTTTTGTTTCAGAGCAGAGCTGTCTTTACATTCATCATATTTGGTTTTCTGCTCCGTTTCTCGCAGCTTGATCATCTTATCCAACAACTCCTTTCTGGCCTTTTCATCCAGTCCGGTGCCCATCAGAACTGGTTCCCGGAACTTTACCACTGTGTCCCACAATTCTTCTTTGAAATTCTCCAGTGTAGCCTCGGTCTCCGCTTTCTGGTTAAAATCACTCGAGAATTCTAGCCACGTCTTCTCATACAATGTACTCAGGAACATCCATTTATTGCCCTCGAAGGTATTCTTCTTACTCTCTTTGGCACTCAAGATAATCATCTCCATGTTGGAGGTTTCACCGCTCAAGAGTAGTTCCAGGTTTCTGCGAGGGGATGATGTCAGGGGTGGTGTGGCCGTATTCGTCCAATCTTCTCCACTCAAGTCCTGCAGCAGTTCCTGGGTGGTGAAATCCTTCCCCGCTGGTTTCGGCTCAGGCGTATTCCTCACCTCCATTTCTTCTCTTGCTTCACTGAGAGTCTCATCCATGCTCTCCCCTTCTGATTCAGCTCTCCTTCTTTCAAATACGTCTCTAAACCTCGTCTCCACGAGACCGCTTCTCTTATCTCCAGGGGTGCCTACTGACAGGGGTGAGGGTGTAGTTGGGTTCTGCTTCTTGTAATCGGTGAGGGCTACATATAAGGGGCCAGCAGCCTCTAGCTCCTTCTCCTCTTCTTTATCTCTAGTTGCTCCAGCCCGAAAGGTGCTCGATACTTCCTCGTGGCAAACTTCATTTCATCTTTCAAGGCTAGGTGTCCTTCCTCCACAATCATTCTTCCATCGTCCCAAACTGGCAGCATGTTCTCTAGGTCCGCTTGATCGAGCTTTCTCAAGTTGTCCCGAACCTCGAACTTTGGAGGCATTGAGCCCCTCATCTTCTTTGCTTGTGTTGTCCATGAGTTTATCTTGATGTAGCAAGTGTGGAAGTAAACTGCTGCTGTATGTCCGATAAAAACGGGATCCCAGCCATCGGTGAACTCCCTCTGCTGTTTCTCCACTGCACTTCTGGCGTCCAAGGATGGGATACCAGAGGGCCTTTCATCCCCAAGGTCATTCTCCTGGCTATCGGGAACTCGGGGACGAGGTGGACAAAATTGACTTCTCCAGAGTCATTTCTAGCTCCTTTTCACCAGTTCGAAGCACCCCTTCCACGCCGGGATTCTCAAGATTCCTCTCCTGTCTGCCGTCAAAGGATTCAAATTCTCGAACTTGGGGTAAGTTTCAATGTGCCTTCACGCTTCCCCCCATTCTACATTGTAGCTGCCCCCGGAAATTAAACACCACCAACTCGGACCCTTTATCCTCCCGAAGAGCACTGTGTCACTCATTCATGCCCTCAGCACCTCTTGTCGGTACCAATTTAACGCCGTCCCATCTAGTACGCTTATGAGGCTCATTTGTACCACTGAGTTGCGATATGCTGCCACGAGAGGATCCGGAAAGGCATACGTCACCGCTGGCCCGTAGATACAAGTTACGACCTCGTCAAGCCTCCTGATCACTCCCAACGCGTCAGATCTCATGGCCAAGCACAGATCAGTCAGCAGAGGGATACCAACATTCGCCTCTCTCCATTCATCTCTCGTCTTGGGATTCCGTTCTTCGCCAGCCAAGTGTCGGTATTGCATGAGAAGATACTCCACCAGCAACGTCTTCAGTCCGGCAGCGCACTTGTAAGAGTAGGTATCGACACTTGGGTGGGTTTTCCTCATCGACAGAGGCTCCCCATATTTCATCAACCGATGAAACGCCACCAGTTCACCATGAGTCAAGAGCACTAGCGTCAGGTACCCGCCAATCCGAAGCGTCTCCACTCCTCTGCTAAACATGTATGCTGGACCCATGTTAAACAGGTACCTGGGATAAACCAAGTACAGGGCCAGTAAGAGGTTTATGGGCATATTCAACAGCTCTTGCACGAAGGCTTCGAATATGGTGTCCTTTGCATAGAACACTTTAGCCATGTACTTCTTCTCCCAATAAGGACTCAAGAATCTCAAGATTTCGTGATCTTTCCTCGTTCTCAGCTCGTCTTTGGCATGCTCCCTCCAGAGTCTTCCGACGGTGACTTCGTTAGCCGCTGTGACGAATCTCCCCATCGTCATTTCCTTACTCTCTGCCATCTCCAGCTGCCCCTCAAGAAATTCCCATTACTGCTTGACGAGAGGTGGAGCATTCTCCCGCGTCTTGTCCGTAGCATTCTCGAGCCTTGGGCTCAGGAACGGCCACCTGCCTCTCTCTTGTGTCAGCCGGTATGCCATTGCTTCTAATTGTTTCTCGGCCGCAGTTTTGCTGGTGGAACCATAGGCCGGCTGTTAGGTGGCTTATTATCCAATGATCATCCCTTATTTCCGAACTGAACTTCAATTGTCGAGCGAAATTCGAAATCTCAAGTAATAGGACCTCGTCCAACCTGTCTACCAACTCGTAGAATCCCCTCAAGGCATGAGATACGTACGCCCATCCGCTGCCAATTCCGACTTCAGAAGTCTCAAGTTCGTGGGTTCCAGCTCTCGATTGGGGGCTGCCATCAACACCCGCCACTCGTTCCCCTCCGCTATGAGGATCAATATAGCGTACACAAATTGCAACGCCGGCGGCATCCTTGCGTACCCCGGGGACGTTGTAAACGCCACCTTTGTCTTGGCTCCGAATCGAGAAGTCACATTCTCTTGCACCTCATTCATTGCCGCAAACAATGTCTGAATAGCTTCCAAGACCTTCTTGGGCGTCGGTGCATCACTTTTCAGATGCTCCGGAAGCCCCGCCGCATGCAAGTGATCATTCATTCCAGCAAACAGCAGCAGCTCCGCTTCGCAGCAATTCTGATTTGATTGCCACCACCAGAGTCATCATCTGGTTCAATTCTGCACCAGGCAGCAGGTACACTAGGGTCTCTGGCCAAAACAGCTTCGGCCAACAGATTACTCTTGCGGCTCCTGGATCCGATCAGTCATAGACCGCCAATGTCTTGGCCAACTGTGCGTTCCCACAGGGTCTTCCGTATCTTGAGTCGTTTGCTAATTTTCCGCCTTCATAGGCAGCATCTGGGAGTCCCATGTCTTTCGGATCGAGTAATTTGTCCACTATCCTCAGCTGCGCAGGAGTAGCCAATCTGTTCGGTGTTTGGGGGGCTCCACGATGACTCCCCAACAGCTTGAGTGGCCTATAATTGATCGGTCCCATTATTGATTTCAGAGGAATCCCGGTCAGATCCGCCGTCTCCATTATCCTCGTTCTCGAGAAGTGTGCTTCATGGGCCTTCAACCAATCCACACAATGGTGACGACTCAAGTCCTCATGTGACACGTGCTTGAGTTCCAGGGTCTCCGCCAACTCCTGTCTGCATTCCAGATCTTCCAGGTCCAATTCCTTTATCCTCTCTAGATATCGTGTCCGGCTCGTCTCCGTCGGTTTTTCCACTCTCTTGTGATCTACCACCACCACTGAGGATACCACCGAACTGGTTATCCTCCTTGAGCTATCTCTCGAATCGGCTCTCACTCCCAGGCAATTGGACAGGGATCTCGTGGCAAAAAAAGGGGTACCGGGGGTGGACCGAAGGTGAACTGGGCCAATTCCAGCAGATCCGCTTCCAGTGTATTTATGTGTTTCTGGAAGACGCCATTCAGCCATCCTCTGTATTTGTCTAATTATTTCGTTGATGTTGCGCACCTTCTCGTTCATTTCCATCGAATGCTGATCGGCCTTCATGTTATAAAGGACGGTGCAAATCGTGAGTATAGCCGGATCCATCTGAATCCTCAACTCCTCAAGGATGCAGCTAATCTTCTCATGTAGCCTCAATACTTTTCTCGATTCACCTCTGGACACGTCATTGGTTCCCATCATCAGAGTCACCGCGTACATTTTCACCATGTCTAATATTTCAAGTGATGCCAATATCTGAGGTGTTGCGGCTCCAGAAAAGCTCAAGAATCCAGTCTGCCAATGCGACTGGATCCGGGTCAACACTCGTATCAGGCTGCCCCTATGATTAAGTGGACTGCACCCTCCGGTATTCTCGGCTGTGCGTAGTACTCGGCCCATGACGCGTCGTGGAAGCAATCCCTTCTCGCCCGCTAGGCCGTGGTCCAATCGATACGGTCGTGTCTGTGGTATCTGCCGTCTGTATTCTTTTTGTAGCTTGCGATCACCACGCTCCTGACTGGTTGGTCTCTCCAAGTAGGGGGTCGCTCCACTCTTGTTGAGTCGTCACGGGTTCCCAACTGCAGCCTATCGTGTAATTCCTTGAGACGTGATGAACTGCCGCTAACTTGGCTGCTGTTCGGGGTTGAACTCGGGGTGTATCCCGGCAGTGCTACCTCCATCAGTGGGCGTATTGGTTGGGCCTCCAAACCACGCACGGAGGACACTGGCTCGGGTGGTATCCATACTTCCAGTCCCTCATTGATGTGCTCCTGAGCCGCTCGGTCCAAGTTGAATCCAACTCCATCCGTGATTCTGACCTTGACCCTGAAGCTGCTCGTTCTGTGGTCCTGGTTCCCTTTTCCTTTTGTCTCGCGATTTCTCGTTGTCGCCGCTGGACCTTTTCGAGTTCAGACTTCAACTGCTCGCAGTTCGCCTCATTCTCGCTTACCTTCTGCTCTTGTTGGTACTCTGTCCTTATCATACTAAGTTCAAGCCTCGCTTGATCCCTCTCTAGGACCGCTTGATCTCTTTCCAGGTTCGTCTGGTCCCTCCGGAGCTTCGCACCATCCCGGTCACGATTCGCCTTGTCTCCCTCCCACTGCGCCCTCTCCAGTTCCCTCTTCAGGTTACTGAGGTCCGGATATACTTCCTCCGTCTGTTGTGACCGTATCATAGACGGTGGTTTACTCGTGGACTGGCCCGCAGATCTTGCCGGTGGCCTGGTTGTTAGTGGGAAGTCCCCCGCGCCGTATTCCATGTTGTTGCTCAAGCCAGGATTTCTCGCCAAGTCGAATCCCCTCACGCCTCCATCCACATTCCAGGACAACCATCTGGTCTGCTCTTGATTGGATATCCCCTCTGTCGTGTAGCCAACCATCAAAACAGCTTCTGTCGCTGACTCCCTGCATTCACCCTGCGCCTCTAACTGCAGGATGGCGTTCAACATCACTGCCATCCTCTCATCGACTTGGGTGTAGTTCAGATCCCTCATGAGTTTGTATAGCTCATTGAGCGTAGGTATCTTGAGTGCTGCAGGCATAGATTTCCAAAAGCGATCTGCCATTATCACAATCTCTAGATGATCTTACCTTGTCAACCAACTTGAGAACTACCTTGTCAACCAACTTGAGATCTTACCTTACCAACCAACTTGAGAACTTGAGAAATTTCTCCCTTCGAATAATGCTGATCGTAAACTTGTTCAAGGCCTTCTTTTTCTTTTCAAATGAGTGCGGCTAGGTTGTCAACTCAGTTTTACTCTCGATTTGAAAATAAGATCCATTTTTAGACTAAGATTTTCTGCTCCTAACCTAAACCCCCATCATTGTGTTTAAAACATTATCCTATTATCTATTCTACTAAAATAGTTCAATTGTAAGTTTTAAGAGCATGCAGAATAATTTTATGTAGAATTGCAGAATAGCATCATTAATTCTTTAAGATTTTAATTGTCATGCCAATTACATTAAAATCCGTCTACGTGATTCGCGCCCCTTTTTACCTAAGTTGAGATCCCCATGTACCTAACTCGAGACCTCGATTGTCCGCCCGTAACTCAGGCGATACTCAAGTAGAATTTTTTGTGTAGGTGTACCATCATCTCCGTTTCTGCGAAGACCACGTGTAGGATGGCGTATAACTCCCTTGGGCTCAACTTGCCCCTATTTGGGTCATAAACCGGCATCGAGACCTCCATTATCCTTCTTTCGACCATGAAGTCTCTCAGCCTCGATAGTGCCAACATCCCGTCTTCAGGATCTATCGTGTTCCTTTCATTGATCCTCGTTACTAGAAAGCACAGGTATTTACCCGGGACTTGTGAAATTGATGGGAAAAGCGCCGCCATTCCTCCTAACCCCGGTATCTGTCTAAATAGAAACTCCACGTTCTGATATTCACTGTTGAAGTCGGCCTCTAGTCTCGATTTGAAGCTCATGTCCGGCGTTATACAGATCGCGCTAGACCTGTCTGACAAAATGAAGTCGCTGTCCATTATCAGGATGTTCTCCGAGTATTCATTGGGTATCTCAAATTTTGTTTTGAAGTTTCGTCCTATGGTAGGCTCAGCCTCTTCCTCATCCAGTTCCAGCCCACTGGTATCTCTCACTTCTCTGACTTTCTATATTATCAAATTTTCGGTGTGGGTAAGTCCTACCCCCACTCCCCGGACAAAAATATTTATCGACGTCCCCGTCGATGATGCTGGTTCTAAATTATCTGGCGGTATCTCAAGCGGCCTGTCGGTTGCTGTCCAACCGAAGAGGGGATCTTTCATTTTCACGCGTTTTTCTGCTGACACGTCGACCTGCTGGATGCTTTGCTCTCCATCTCTTATGCTCTTGACATCGCGCATCCACTCTAGAGTTCTCAAGTTTGTGTTTTCCCTCCTTTCTATCTCGCCCTGCTTCAGATCTGTTTTTTGTTCTGGTGTGGAGTAGTCTTCTTGCGGGTAATGTTCGCTGTCGTTGATAATTTGCCATTCATCGTCGGCCACCAATTCACCCACACTCAGTAACTCTTCGCTTAAGAGGCTATTTCATGTCAACCAAGAAGTCATCCCCGTACCTATTGTACATCATGCCTGTCCGTTTGCGATTGCCACTCCTGGTTCTTGCTGTTATCGCCAAGTCTAGTTCTGTCCACTTTGGCACCTCGTCCTGCTTCAGGTCATTCCAGTCTTCTTCCGCAAAGGATTCCGCATCTGAGCCTGCTTCTATCTTTTCATTATCGTCCATGCTCACGTCCTCGTTGCCATCATTCTGTTCTCTGGTGCTTTTCCCGTTCACTTCGCATGCTGGCTCTACCAATAGGTACTCTAGTCCCTCCATATTCTGCGGGACGCACCAGTCCTCCGGAGATGGGACAAGAGGCTTCAGATTTTCATAATGCGCTGCTCGCCCTGTACTCAAGCGGTAGAACCGTCCCTGCTGGTGTATTCAGTGCTCATGAACGGTCGTCGCCACTTCTTGAGTAATTTTTTCGTCACCTTGGGAGGTATAACAATCTGGAACACCCAGACGTATTGGCCCACGGCATACGGTTTAGCTTGAAGTATCTTCTCGTCATATTTCCTCCGCTGCCTCATTTGAGCTGGCGCCGTGTTCCTCCTGCAGAGATCGTTTAGTTCCTGTTGTCTCTTGACCGCTTCCTTCACATAAGCTTGAGGCGACGTCGTTTTACCTTCGTATTCTTGGTAAAAGAACGTTGGGGGCATTGCTCTCTCTCTCTCTCTGCCCGTTAACATCATGAAGGGACTGATTCCCGTTGTCGAATGTTGCGTGCTGTTGTACGCCCCGACCACTTGCGGCAGATATTTATCCCAGTCTGTCATGTATCTCGAGCAATATACCCTCAGCATGTTCACCAACGTTCTGTTCTGTCTCTCCACTAACCCGTTAGTCTGAGGGTGGTAAGTCGTTGAGTGCGCTTGAGCAATGTGTGACCTTTTCATCAATTCTTTTGTCAGGTCACCCACGAAGGCTTTCCCGTTGTCCGATTGAAATGTCATCGGACAACCACATCGTGATATCCAACGTGTTATCAAGTGGTCACAAGTCTCCTCCGCTGGGGCTGTTTGACAGGGCACCGCTTCCGCTGAATTCCGAGCTCTCAACGGACTTGAGTGGGAACTTCATCTTCTGTGGGTCTTTCACCTGTAGACATGCCAGACATGCATTCACGCATCTCTCGCAGGCCTTTCTTAATCCTGGCCAATCAAACCTGTGTAGTATTCTATGTTGCACCTTGTCTATCCCTTGATGCCCCATTTGATCGTGTGATCTGAATAACACCTCCGTCTGGTACAACTGTGGTAGTATGATGAGGTTATGCTTGTGTAGTATCTTCTCCTCGTCCTTTCTCCTGCATGCTACCACCCCATCAGCTGCGTGATAGAGCAAATCTTTCCTCTCTTTGTAGAACTGGCTCAAGATCTTGCAGCTGTTTTCTTCCAGGTCTCTTTTCTCCTTGGCTCCCAGCCGGATCCATTTGGAGAGGTTCTTTTGGACTCGTATCAGATCCGACAGCCTTTATTTCGCCTTGACGTGTTCCTTCAGTGCCATTATTTGACCATTCATTTCTCTGGGACTGTGGATGTCATCTTTCAGTTTGACGCAAACTATCATCCTCAAGATCTTCCTGTCATCTTCTGGCACCAGGTTTTTTCTGACATTCGAGTTGCATGATAGCTCCCTAAACGGTTTCCTTGATACCGCAATTTTCTCAAGTTCTTCACCTCCGCGCACCTCCTGCGGATCCAAATTGTACGTTCCCGAGGAGGGATCCGTCTGTAGTTCCCTGTCGCGGTGCCTCATCATCTCTTCTGCCAATATCATGGATAGACTCTCTTGGTAATCGCTGCTCTTCTCTGAGTCTTCATCCCATTCTTCACACTCCCCGGACAAATTTTCTTCTTCAACATCTTCCTCTGTAATGGGCCACTACCTGGATATTTGACTCAGTCCAAGGTGATCAGCCTCCTCCTTGAATGCCACCTTCTTTTTCCTGACCATAGTCCGCTCAAGTATGTCTTCAGGGATTCTCTCAACCAATGACTGCACGACTTCTTTTCCATCAGGTTTCTTTCCTTTCAAGGAGCCCTCGCTACCATCCGCACCATTCCTTCTCAATATCGTGACCTGTGGTTCCTGTTCACTCTTTTCTTTGACCACGAATTTATCGTTTGTCAGTTTCTCGAGTAATCTCCTCAAGTCTTCGTTTATCTCTGCTCTTCCCGTTTCAACTTGGTTGAGATCATAGCCTTTTGCCTTAAGTGTCTCCCTCACAAGTTTTGACTTGAGCATTATCTCTATTGGTATCCCTTGGGTTTTTTCAAAATTGTCTTCTCTGGACGTTCCTTTGGTAATTCGGGGTGATCTTCTATAGGTTTGCCAGACTTGTCGAGCCATCTCGTGAGTGGAAGACTACCATACGTTTCTTTATCCATGAAGGAGAAGCCATCTTTGATTTCTGGCCGATCTGCCTCTCTCTGTTCCTGTCTCTCGTAGAACTCCGTCTTCTTACTCAAGCTATCGGCATTTTGATGTTTGTCTCTCGTCCCATGCTCCATTATCATGTTGTATCCATCCAGGCTAACTATCCATCTCCCTATGTAGCTCTGATCCATTGAGTACGTTTTCAACCAGCTGCGTGCCCTGTTGTCGACTCGTAATTTGAATGGCTCGCTGCCTATTTACGCCCTGTATTTTTCGACAAGGGTAACCACTGCAAACATCTCTGCTTTGGGCGCCCCTTACTTCATTTCCGTATCACTCAAGACTTTACTCCCGTATGCTATTGGTTTCAATAATGTCTTCCCATTCCATTCCTGCTCTTGATTGAGAACGCCAGAAATCGCTACTACCGATGCATCCGTGTCCAGCACGTAAATTCCTTTTTCCGTTGGCATCCCTAGCACCGGTGCTTCACACAACTCCTTCTTTATTCTCTGGAATGACTCTTCTGCCGCATTGTTTCACGTGAATTTCTTGCCCTTGAGCCTCATCAGTTTTTACATCGGGTACACTTTGTCCGCATAGCCCTCAATGAACTCCCTGTAATGGTTCGCAAAACCCAAGAAGCTCATCTGTTGATGTTCCGTTTTTGGCGATTTCCAGGTCAGAACTGCTTCTACTGCATCTGGGTCTGGTCTGATGCCGTGTCTGTCCACCATCCTCCCCAGGTATTTAATCGAGTCCTTGAGTATTTCGCATTTTGATGGCTTGCACTTTAGCCCCGATCTCTTCATGCTGGCAAACACCTCGTCTAGTCGCTCGATGTGGTCCTCTAGTGTCGGTGTCGCTATTACCACGTCATCCACGTACTTTATTACCAGGTTGCCGTATTTCTTCGTTACACCTATCAATGCATGTGCCATCAATCGTTGAAACGTAGCCGTGGCGTTACAAAGTCCAAAGGGCGTCCTCTTTCATTGAAACAGTCCCAGCTCGCAGGTAAACCCTGTTTTATCCTTGTCTTGCTTCCTCAGAGGAACCTGCCAAAAAGCTGATCCTAAACCAAGAGTCGTAAAAATTTTTGCGTCCCCTAAATTTGAAAGGCTCTCATCAATTCTAGGTATGGGATAGGCATACTTCACCGTGACGGAGTTCAGGTATCGAAAGTCACAACAAAACCTCAATTGGTCGCCTTTCTTCTTGGCCATCGCCACTCCATACACCCACGGTGATTTGGATGGTTCTATCATATCTTTTTCTAGTAAGGTCTCTATCTCTTTTCTACATGCATCCGATTTGTGTGGGGTCATACGCCTCGCCCCCTCCATGTGCGGCTCCGCCGACTCTCCAAGCTCTATTTCATGTTCAAAAAAATTACAACATCCAATGTCTGCCTTATGTTTCGAAAAAACGTCTTCATTCCGTTCTAATACGTTCTTGATGGCTTCAAGCTTTTCATCAGTTACCTTGCCCCTCAAGTGCTCTATTTCAGGTAAAACCAGTTTATCCATTTCCATTTCCTCTAGTGTGGGTCTTTCTGAAAAATTCGAACAGCTCAAAAGTCCATCGTCTGTCTCTGACTTAAGTGATTTCACAAGACCTGATGAATCTTTTATTTTCTTTAATCGTCTCATGATACAAATCTTGTCCTGTGATTGGGACAATCAAGAACTTCATTCTCTTTTACAATTACAGTCATTTCATATCGAGTTTTCAGAGGTAAAGCGTATCCCAGTTTCCTTCCCCTCTGGATTGTGATTGGTATATCAAGAGTATTCAACAAGACTCTGACGCAGAGACCGCTCTTGGTTATCGAGAAGGGTGTTCCTAAAACAGCAGCACTTTGACTATTTGGATTTGGATGCATACTTCCTTGACGTCACTTAGTTCATTATAACTTTTCATTCGCAAGCTTACAATTGCCGCTTCGTTTGCTTTCAGCCTCACCCTCTACTCAAGAATACCGGTGCTTTGTTTTCATTCGCCATTATCAAATTTACCGGTTTAATTACGCACTTTCTTTCCGGATTCCGAATCTTGAACATGACATTGTTTAAATCAAATATGACGTCGAAATTTCTAATGAAATCCCTGCCTAAAAAGAATTGGTCAGACTCGTCTAGCTTTTCCACCACAAGAAAGCTCATCCACAGGTTGGGTTCCCCCAAGTTTAGGGCTATTATTGGTGTCCTACCTAGTACCCGCAGTACCCCTTTGTTTGCAGCTGACAGCCGAATTCTCGAGTCTATTAAATCGTCTTTGTTGAAGCCCATTCGCTCCCAGGTTTCGATTGGTATAACGCTCAAGACCGCACCCGTGTCCAGTAACCCGCGTAACTGAGTCCGCTTGCCATTTATGTCAAGCATGTGTGCCGATACGTCCGCTTCTGTACCGATATGAATTGCATCCTCTTCCAACATGACACAGTGTCCAATCGATCTCACTTTCAGTTCTTCCCTGCCCACGTAGATCTGTCCGGCTAAGTCTTCGTCTAATGTTATCATAGTCTTCGTATAGATGTTTATTCCATCTATATTTAACATCACCTCATGTGGACCATAGGCTTGACGCGGACTGACTTGCTGCCACCTCTTGTGAGTAGTGCCCTCAAGGCTCTAGAAGTTGTCTGCGGACTTATTGCACTTAAGTAATCTGCGTACACATCAATGTGCATTATCGTTTGATCGCTCGGTTCACTCAGATTTCATGTCACTTCATGGCCGCCCACCGTGATTATCGACATTATCCTGGCTCCAATTTTTGTTAAGCCGAATGGTTTTTCTGTCACCAATTTTAGTGTGTTACAATTTTGCACTCCTTGTCGCTCCCATCTCGGCTTCTGGCACCGGCACCGGCCTACACAATATCTCATTTAACTTCTGCCTTTCGACCTCTTGTTTTAGTCGCTGTTCGATCTTTTTCGTTGCTAGGCCTTGTTTCACTTTGTTGATAGCCTCTGCAGGTGCTTTCTCATAGTTTGTCTCCAGAGAATTTCTGGTCTCAGCTTTTATGGCTTTTTGACTTGTGCTACAGCCTTCACCGTTTTTGTCGGTAGTTCCGCACTCGGTGCCTCTGAGTTTTTGTGTCAAAATCGGCTTGCCTGTTCCTCGTGTTCTGTACCGGCGTCAGCGCTAGCTTGTGTTTGGGGTGACTTTGGTTTTTCACTGCTTCCCAAAACAACGAACAATCCATCCTGAAGTGGCCCTCTTGATTGCAGAAGAAGCATCTCGCGCCTATCTTGATGATCAGGCCACTGTAGAACTCATGTTCTTCCGTCTGGCTCATAATGTCCTCATCCGGCGCATATCCCAGACTCTTCATGCCTTGCTTGTAGGTCGTGCAATCCGCCACGTGATGATCCGCTGTTCCGCAATTTGCGCATAACCTGCGTTTGTCCATATCATCCCTAGGCTTGTATCATGACGACCTCTGTGGTTGACTCCCCCCTTGCATGTTCCTATTCTCTGGATACGAGTACTTCTTAGGTTTAATCAACATGTACTCTCTCTCGATTTGCCTCATGTCTTCCGGAGTCGGTGCATTATCTTTCGACAGTGTATAGTATGTTGCCAACATTTTTCTCAAGTCGTCACTTTTAACCCCATCGATAAATTTCGAGGCGAGGCTGAAGTTCCTTCTACTTGTTGATTCTTCAGGATCACTCCTTCTTCTCAAGCTCTCAAGATCATCCAGGAACCGATCGATTGATTCATCGTCCCTCTGTCTTCTTTTTTCGAATTTCATCATAACTTGGTGACCCTTATTTCCTGAACCGAATCGGTTCAACAATATCTCGAAGATTTTGTCTGCAGTATCACGTTCCTCTTCCTTCTTTGATACTACGCATTTTAACGCCGTGCCTTCTTACTTGCTGAGTATCGCTGTGCAGGCCTGTCTCTCGTCAATCAAGTTGTCTTGTTCCAAATGTAGTCTCATGACTTCTTGCCCCATGTGTCTTGCCCCATGTGTCGATGCATCCATCTGAGTCGTCCTTCAATTCTTTTGGCTTCTCGAAGGTTTTCCTGGATTTGCCACCTCATCTTTCACTCGAGTCACTGTTCCTTGTAGCGAACGCTTCCAATGTCCTATTCATCATCTCCCAGGTGCTGGCCCACGTCATGGCATCAGGTCCCACATTGTTGCTCGTTGTGAAATACCCTGGACCATTTGTCATATTTGAGGTTCTACTTTTCATAATTGTCTTGCTACCCTGGTCCTATGCTCGCTGCACCCCGGGGTAACGGTAACGGAGTTGACTCCCGCTTGTTCCGTTGTGGTTCCACGAAATCGACTCTGTTCCCTTGCGTTCGATCTGTTACCGGCTTGTCTTGTGATGTAGAGTTTCTCAAGATGGCATCCACTTTGGACTGTATGGCACATAAACTCTCAGCCTGGTCTCTGCTCATTGTGTCTATTCTCGTCTTCAGACTCCCTAACTGGCTGTTCACAGCGTCATACCGTTGCTTCATTACTTGCATGTCTTTGTTGATATTTTTCTCTCTCCTTGTCGGTAGCCTATACCTTGTCTGGCATTTGTTGTAGCCTCTCTTCAGTTGCCTTCGCCAGATTGAAGCAATGGTCCAGGCTCTCGCTCTTATTGTATCTGATCTCCTTTTTTAGCAATTGTCGATCCTCTTCACTGCACTTCAGTTTTTTATCGATTTGTTCCAGCTTCGCCACCAAGTCGCCTAGCTCAATAAGAGTTGTTTTCTTTTGGTTAGCTGTTGCCCCATTGCTAACTGTTGCCTCATGGATAGCTGCTGCTACAAGTTCGACCTGATCATCGTCTCGATTGTCCTCTGTTGATATGGCAGAAACCGTTCCAAATGTCTTGCCTTTCTCGGTCGTTGGTGCTGTTTCCTCCTTCTTTCTTGGTTTCATTCCGACCATCATTGCAATCCTTTCTGTGAACGACGTTCTTTTTGTTTGAGAGTCATCCTTTATCGTTTCCGGCGTGTTGCTCGTTGTATCGTCTACAATGTCAATCGGCGAGAATTCTATCGTCTTCTTTTCTTGTTCTTCCACATTCGGCATCGGTGTTGACACCGTCGTTTTCCTTTCCACCTCATCAACACTCTAATCCGGTGTCTCAAGATCACTTTCTATAACAAGTACCGTTTGTCCCTCCTCAGCGCTTACTCTCGTCTTGCTTTCCTTTGCGCTTCTTGTGTTGACCATGCTCACTGAAAAATTCTTTCTCATTACTTTTTGGTCCGTTGCGACGAGTTATGATTTGTCTTTGACACTAGAACTCTTTTTTCTGCTTTTGGTACCCTACTTCGCCTCATGGTTCTTATTTACAGTTTTCTTTATTTGCAAAATTAATATTTACAAAATTCTATTCTAAGGATAAAAAGTCTGAAAATTATTCCTAATTCTCTTAAGTTAAAATCTTTCAATTCGTCATCTTAATAGAGTGGGTATTTCCTGATTTAAATTTTCTGACCGGTCTTTTGTGTTCTTTAAGTACTCGGTTATTTTACACTGTCCCAGGACCTATCACTCAAGTGTTGGGATACCTCGCACTGTCCCAAGACCCTTTTCGCTCTGACGTCGGGACACTTCGAACCGTCCCAAGACATCCTGGTACCGTCCCAAGGCTTTTCCGTCCTGTCCCAAGGCTTTTCTGTACCGTCCCAAGATTTCTCGTTACTGTCTGTCCCAAGACTTTCCTGCACTGTCCCAATACTTTTCTGTACTGTACCAAGACTTTTTGGTACTGTCCCAAGACGTTTCTGTCCTGTGCCAAGACTTCCTGGTACTGTCCCAAGACTTTTCCGCACTGTCCCAAGACTTCTTGGTACTGTCCCAAGACTTTCGGCACTGTCCCAAGACTTTCACTTACTGTCCCAAGACTTCTTGGTATTAACCCAGGACTTTTCAGTACTGTCCCGAGACTTTTCGGTGCTGTCCCAAGACTTTTCCGTACTGTCCCAAGACTTTTCGGTGCTGTCCCAAGACTTTTCGGCACTGTCCCAAGACTTTTCTGTTCTGTACCAAGACTTTCCTCTCCTGTCCAAAGACTTTTCGGTACTAACCCAAGAACTTCCGGTACTGTCCCAAGATTTTCCGGTGCTGTCCCAAGACTTCTTGGTACTGTCCCAGGACTTCGCCTCTCAGGTGTTGGGACACTTCACCCTGTCCCAAGACCCCTTCTTTCTTAGTGTTGGGACAATCTGATTTCTTCTTCTTCGTTGTTGGGACTCTTGAACCACTATCCCTGGTACCACCACTTGAGCTCTAGAATAAAAATTTCCCCAAAACCCAACCTTACTGGCCAAAAGTTTCATATATTAACCCCCCTGTATTTATTTCCTTTTATCAATCTGATGCAAGTTGAAATCCAACTTGTTCGCAGGTGTTTTGTGATTGCCTGTTCGTTAGAAAAAATTATAAAAACAGAAAGGTGACCAATGTCGTGCTATCGTAGAAAAAATGTGTGGTACCTGATTGTAACGCGTATTCCTCCCCCATACTAACGTTCTCATGGGGTATTTACCTTCCGGGTTACAAAAAATGTCTATTTCCGTTCCCGCCAACCGATCCGACCAGGGTACCTACCTTAATTCGATCTTAAATTTGGATACCCTATCTCTGTAATTCACGCGTGTAAGATTATAAGGTAACTAAATCGACGAGATCGATTGATTAGCTACTATAACATGTCCCCTTTTTTACAATTTGCAACCGCCAACCTCTAACCTAACCAGCCCCCCTTCTAACCTCCCCCCTATTTAGCCCCCCTCTTAAGCCGAAAATTACCTTAAGCGCTGGGTGCTAAACTTTTTGAGAGAAAATCGTAGAACCTGTTGCCAAGCTCTGCTCAAGTAAAAACGTTCCTCAAAACAGTGGGGTTCCGCTTATCTAATTTTACACTTATCTCCTATAATGTAATGTGGATTCTAACGATACCCGATTGACCAACCAGAACACCTCTGTGTGTCCCCCTCTGGTTGTTCTGATTCCGTGCTGGTTGTCTCCTTGGCTTGTCCAGCACCTCTCACCAGCACCACTTTCCCACTTGGCTGCTCACCTGTTCCAGTCCAGTCTCCCAGTGGTCCGTCGATTGACCAAACAAACACCACTGTGTGCCTTCCTCTTCTTAAAAAGCTATCACGGTAAGACCGGAAGGTTTACACGTTCCCGCTTAACCGTACCACCGATACTCTAGAATGGGCATGTAGCCCGAGGCTGTGTCAAGTAGGTTCGACTCCGTAGTCATTATGTCGTAAAAACACCCAGGAGCGCCATAAAAACACTATGTAACAGTCGCCTACTTAAGTCACATATGAGGTTAAAGAAAAATAGGCCCTATAACCATTGGCTCAAGAGTCAGGGACACTATGTCTTGTGTTTTTCTACCTCGAACGGTCAAAGCCAATTGGGTCACTTGCGACATTAGACTAAAACCCTCGTTACAGCTTAAAAGCCACTACGAAAATACCCCCCCCCCCCACTCTAGAAAATAAGAACGTCCCCATACTTAGGTCTCAAAATACCCAAAATACGCGAACGCCGTTAAAAACAGGGTCGGAACAGTCCGTATAGTTACTTTTATCTAGACAACGGAACTTTGATCCATTTCAGATGGATCAACCTAAAACTCTCCCTACCTCAACATAACAGTTACAAAACACACTCAAGAAAAACTCAAGAAAACTAAATTGGATACTCACATACCAGCACACTCGAGAATTGGCGTAACTAAATTAACTAGCATAAATGTAATTTGAGAAGTTTGCTATTAAAAAATTCCAGCAAAGGAAATTAGTTTTCACTTGAAAACTAAAGTTTTGGGTTGGACCATTGGGAGACTTCGGTTGTCCACCTTTCCACCGAAGGTTCACTCTGGTCCACGTCGAATCATTATTCTCTTGTTTCGTAATCGTTCTGTCTCCTATTTCAGGATAGGACAGCTCTACTCTCGTGTGATTTTTATATCTGGAAATTGCGAATAGCAATTTCCTGCTGCTTTTTTTGATTAATTTCCCGCGATTGAAATTCGGTTGTTCTGATCTTGCATTTCTGAGATTTTCAGTTGTCGCGAGAAAATTGAGCATGACAGGCTCAATTCGATTTTTTTTAAATTACAATTCACCCCGAAATTACATTGTTCGTATTGCTCAAGGTCAAACTTCCGAATATGACCGACTCGCACATACTCACATACCGGCCCACTCTAGAATTTGAGTAACTAATTCAACAAGTAACTCTAGAATAACTGGGGAATTAAGTTTGACTCGAGGAGTTTTAAATGAATAAGTTTCATCTTGAGATATGAGTTTTGGGGCTGGACCATTGGGAGACTTCGGTTGTCCACCTTTGCAACTACGCATTTTAACGCCATGCCTTCTAACTTGCTGAGTATCGCTGTGCAGACCTGTCTCTCGTCAATCAAGTTGTCTTGTTCCAAATGTAGTCTCATGACTTCTACCCATGTGTCGATGCATCCATCTGAGTCGTCCTTCAATTCTTTTGGCTTCTCGAAGGTTTTCCTGGATTTGCCACCTCCTCTTTCACTCGAGTCACTGTTCCTTGTAGCGAACGCTTCCAATGTCCTATTCATCATCTCCCAGGTGCTGGCCCACGTCATGGCATCAGGTCCCACATTGTTGCTCGTTGTGAAATACCCTGGACCATTTGTCATATTTGAGGTTCTACTTTTCATAATTGTCTTGCTACCCTGGTCCTATGCTCGCTGCACCCCGGGGTAACGGTAACGGAGTTGACTCCCGCTTGTTCCGTTGTGGTTCCACGAAATCGACTCTGTTCCCTTGCGTTCGATCTGTTACCGGCTTGTCTTGTGATGTAGAGTTTCTCAAGATGGCATCCACTTTGGACTGTATGGCACATAAACTCTCAGCCTGGTCTCTGCTCATTGTGTCTATTCTCGTCTTCAGACTCCCTAACTGGCTGTTCACAGCGTCATACCGTTGCTTCATTACTTGCATGTCTTTGTTGATATTTTTCTCTCTCCTTGTCGGTAGCCTATACCTTGTCTGGCATTTGTTGTAGCCTCTCTTCAGTTGCCTTCGCCAGATTGAAGCAATGGTCCAGGCTCTCGCTCTTATTGTATCTGATCTCCTTTTTTAGCAATTGTCGATCCTCTTCACTGCACTTCAGTTTTTTATCGATTTGTTCCAGCTTCGCCACCAAGTCGCCTAGCTCAATAAGAGTTGTTTTCTTTTGGTTAGCTGTTGCCCCATTGCTAACTGTTGCCTCATGGATAGCTGCTGCTACAAGTTCGACCTGATCATCGTCTCGATTGTCCTCTGTTGATATGGCAGAAACCGTTCCAAATGTCTTGCCTTTCTCGGTCGTTGGTGCTGTTTCCTCCTTCTTTCTTGGTTTCATTCCGACCATCATTGCAATCCTTTCTGTGAACGACGTTCTTTTTGTTTGAGAGTCATCCTTTATCGTTTCCGGCGTGTTGCTCGTTGTATCGTCTACAATGTCAATCGGCGAGAATTCTATCGTCTTCTTTTCTTGTTCTTCCACATTCGGCATCGGTGTTGACACCGTCGTTTTCCTTTCCACCTCATCAACACTCTAATCCGGTGTCTCAAGATCACTTTCTATAACAAGTACCGTTTGTCCCTCCTCAGCGCTTACTCTCGTCTTGCTTTCCTTTGCGCTTCTTGTGTTGACCATGCTCACTGAAAAATTCTTTCTCATTACTTTTTGGTCCGTTGCGACGAGTTATGATTTGTCTTTGACCCGAGAACTCTTTTTTCTGCTATTGGTACCCTACTTCGCCTCATGGTTCTTATTTACAGTTTTCTTTATTTACAATATTAATATTTACAAAATTCTATTCTAAGGATAAAAATTCTGAAAATTATTCCTAATTCTCTTAAGTTAAAATCTTTCAATTCGTCATCTTAATAGAGTGGGTATTTCCTGATTTAAATTTTCTGACCGGTCCTTTGTGTTCTTTAAGTACTCGGTTATTTTACACTGTCCCAGGACCTATCACTCAAGTGTTGGGATACCTCGCACTGTCCCAAGACCCTTTTCGCTCTGACGTCGGGACACTTCGAACCGTCCCAAGACATCCTGGTACCGTCCCAAGGCTTTTCCGTCCTGTCCCAAAAATTTTCTGTACCGTCCCAAGATTTCTCGTTACTGTCCCAAGACTTTCCTGCACTGTTCCAAGACGTTTCTGTCCTGTGCCAAGACTTCCTGGTACTGTCCCAAGACTTTTCCGCACTGTCCCAAGACTTCTTGGTACTGTCCCAAGACTTTCGGCACTGTCCCAAGACTTTCACTTACTGTCCCAAGACTTCTTGGTATTAACCCAAGACTTTTCAGTACTGTCCCGAGACTTTTCGGTGCTTTCCCAAGACTTTTCCGTACTGTCCCAAGACTTTTCGGTGCTGTCCCAAGACTTTTCGGCACTGTCCCAAGACTTTTCTGTTCTGCCCCACGACTTTCCTGTAATGTCCAAAGACTTTTCGGTACTAACCCAAGATCTTCCGGTACTGTCCCAAGACTTTCCGGTGCTGTCCCAAGACTTCTTGGTACTGTCCCAAGACTTTTCCGCACTGTCCCAGGACTTCTTGGTACTGTCCCAAGACTTTCCTGTAATGTCCCAAGACTTCTTGGTACTGTCCCAGGACTTCGCCTCTCAGGTGTTGGGACACTTCACCCTGTCCCAAGACCCCTTTTTTCTTAGTGTTGGGACAATCTGATTTCTTCTTCTTCGTTGTTGGGACTCTTGAACCACTATCCCTGGTGTCACCACTTGAGCTCTAGAATAAAAATTTCCCCAAAACCCAACCTTACTGGCCAAAAGTTTCAATTATTAACCCCCCTGTATTTATCTCCCTTTATCAATCTGATGCAAGTTGAAATCCAACTTGTTCGCAGGTGTTTTGTGATTGCCTTTTCGTTAGAAAAAATTATAAAAACAGAAAGGTGAACCCAACTAAAATATTAAAGGTGACCAATGTCGTGCTATCGTAAAAAAAATGTGTGGTACCTGATTGTAACGCGTTTTCCTCCCCCCCCCCCCCCTACTAACGTTCTCATGGGGTATTTACCTTCCGGGTTACAAAAAATGTCTATTTCCGTTCCCGCCAACCGATCCGACCAGGGTACCTACCTTAATTCGATATTAAATTTGGATACCCTATCTCTGTAATTCACGCGTGTAAGATTATAAGGTAACTAAATCGACGAGATTGATTGATTAGCTACTATAACATGTCCCCCCTTTTTTACAATTTGCAACCGCCAACCTCTAACCTAACCAGCCCCCCTTCTAACCTCCCCCCTATTTAGCCCCCCTCTTAAGCCGAAAATTACCTTAAGCGCTGGGTGCTAAACTTTTTGAGAGAAAATCGTAGAACCTGTTGCCAAGCTCTGCTCAAGTAAAAACGTTCCTCAAAACAGTGGGGTTCCGCTTATCTAATTTTACACTTATCTCCTCTAATGTAATGTGGATTCTAACGATACCCGATTGACCAACCAGAACACCTCTGTGTGTCCCCCTCTGGTTGTTCTGATTCCGTGCTGGTTGTCTCCTTGGCTTGTCCAGCACCTCTCACCAGCACCACTTTCCCATTTGGCTGGTCACCTGTTCCAGTCCAGTCTCCCAGTGGTCCGTCGATTGACCAAACAAACACCACTGTGTGCCTTCCTCTTCTTAAAAAGCTATCACGGTAAGACCGGAAGGTTTACACGTTCCCGCTTAACCGTACCACCGATACTCTAGAATGGGCATGTAGCCCGAGGCTGTGTCAAGTAGGTTCGACTCCGTAGTCATGATGTCGTAAAAACACCCAGGAGCGCCATAAAAACACTATGTAACAGTCGCCTACTTAAGTCACAGATGAGGTTAAAGAAAAATAGGCCCTATAACCATTGGCTCAAGAGTCAGGGACACTATCTCTTGTGTTTTTCTACCTCGAACGGTCAAAGCCAATTGGGTCACTTGCGACATTAGACTAAAACCCTCGTTACAGCTTAAAAGCCACTACGAAAATACCCCCCCCCACTCTAGAAAATAAGAACGTCCCCATACTTAGGTCTCAAAATACCCAAAAAACGCGAACGCCGTTGCAAACAGGGTCGGAACAGTCCGTATAGTTACTTTTATCTAGACAACGGAACTTTGATCCATTTCAGATGGATCAACCTAAAACTCTCCCTACCTCAACATAACAGTTACAAAACACACTCAAGAAAAACTCAAGAAAACTAAATTGGATACTCACATACCAGCACACTCGAGAATTGGCGTAACCAAATTAACTAGCATAAATGTAATTTGAGAAGTTTGCTATTAAAAAATTCCAGCAAAGGGAATTAGTTTTCACTTGAGAACTAAAGTTTTTGGTTGGACCATTGGGAGACTTCGGTTGTCCACATTTCCACCGAAGGTTCACTCTGGTCCACGTCGAATCATTATTCTCTTGTTTCGTAATCGTTCTGTCTCCTATTTCAGGATAGGACAGCTCTACTCTCGTGTGATTTTTATATCTAGAAATTGCGAATAGCAATTTCCTGCTGCTTTTTTTGATTACTTTCCCGCGATTGAAAATCGGTTGTTCTGATCTTGCATTTCTGAGATTTTCAGTTGTCGCGAGAAAATTGAGCATGACAGGCTCAATTCGAATTTTTGTAAAATTTGATTTCACCCCAAACTCATGTTTCTTGCTTTGCTCAAGGTCAAACTTCCAAATATGACCGACTGGCACACACTCCCCGGATTCAAGATCGATGTCCTCATCGCGTGTCGCCGTCTGCCAGTGAGCCCTCAGGATGTTGAGTGTTGACCAAGATACAGTTCCAGTGGTCATTTACAGAAGTTTGCAGCAGATTTGACTTTATCTACACCACAAAATTCACAACCATGCAAAAATTTCACATTATCGCTAAACAGCAATCAAAATATGCATACACTTGCACCCTAAACTTCCGCTTTGCAAGCTAATGATTAAAAAAATTTTTGTGTTAACCAATCAGAAAATTGCTATGCAGCATTTTGATTCATATAATAGATATAGCATATAACAACAATTTTTTGGTTCATTAAAATTTCTTCTCCGTGACCTCAGATTTCATCCGAGTTCCCACTCAAGTCCCTTTCTTTTCCCTCTCAAGACTCAAGAATCCGACACTGAGCATCCTGCTCACTACAGACGCGAAACAGACATAGAAAACATTTAAATGGTTTTTAACAAAAAAAAAGAAATCTAATCATCAACCAAAATTAAGCATGATTACTTTAACATTTTGCAAAATCATATTTTCCTGAATCTCTGAGATTTTTTTATCTTTTTCTTTATTTTACCAATCTTTGATTGGCATGTTATTTTTATTCTGATTTGAAAGCCAAAAAAAAATTGGATTAAAATATAAGTGTCAGCTCTCTACTCCTGAACTCATATGCGAGTTGATCCCAGCCTCATTTGCTTAATGTCCTAATGTACAGTGCTTACAATGTTAGAAGCCTCACTGCGTTTTTTGACTGATCTATCATATCCCAACTTAATTGGACAGTTGCTGCCTCCTCTCAACATTGCTCTTCACCTTGCCTACTGATGTGTCTTCCTTTTCGGTTTCCTTAACCTGTGTGGCCAAGTGGTTTTAAACAGTTTGTTATAATAGGTGGTGTTACATCCTCGAAGAGACATTTTGTAGGCCACATTGGATTTTGTTTTGCTCGTCGCTACAGTGATTGAACTGAAACTATGTTAATCTTGAGATTATTTTGAAACGTCATTTCTTAGTACTTTTTTGTGGAAAACAAAAATCATCTTAGCAGGTTGTTTTTATTTTTGATATTCGCACCAGAAGAGCTGCTAGACCCTGAAGCATTCGACACTGTTATCTGCCGCAGCAGCGCTTCCTCATCGTCGGAGCTGATCACGATCTTTTTCCAAGCCTTTAGTTGTACGTAGTATCGCATCCATTCCCTCTGCTCTTGCAATCTATTTACCTGGTTCAGCAAACATTTCATTTCTGATTCCCTGTTCAAGCGAAAAGAGTTATGCAAGCTCAAGCTCACGTTCTTCGCTAAGTCCTCCTCCAATATTGACTCCCTCACCTTGGTATTATCTCTAGGCACCCTACTAACTCTCTTCCAACCCGTATTGATTGCATTACGATGGGTCAGCAAGGGTCTCTTGAAGGCTTCTGGCCCTATCTCATCCAGGAACTGTCGATATTCTTTCTGATGCTTCTTCATGTGATCCTTCGTCACCGCGTATAACCAAAACGTCAGTGTCGCTCGAAGCCATGGGAAGAATCTTATGCGGCTCCACATGTGCCTGACCGCCATAGGTATAGCGAATACTTTGCACGCAGTCTCAAACAACTCAAGCCTCCTCCTGTAATCAATAGCATGTATCGATTCCGCTGTCGGTGCCCTCGACTCCCGATATTTCGTCACGTTTTCCTCCATTCATCGCAATGCCAGCATTGAACTCATTACCAGGAGGGTGACCTTCTGTCGATGATCGGGTAGCCCGATCGACCGTTTTACCTCCACGTCCCATATCAAGCAAAGGTTCGAGTGCTCCGGATACCACACCGTCTGTGCCAGACAGTGGCACGGGCATTCCCCATGCGTGAGGTTCATACTCCGGTGGTTGCATTCTCCCGAAGCTTCCAGCAGAGGTTCCAGCTCCATCATCTTTTCGTGCGTCACATCATTCTCCTCCAGAGCTGGGGTACTGTTGATCGGCTTCCCGATAGTGTTCTGTCTCTCGAAGTCACTCGTGTTCTCACCTTCCAGACTCAAAAATTCTTCCCCTCAGATCTCACTCAAGTTATTTCTTTGTTCCCCCGGTACAGTCCCCAGGATCTTCCTCAACAGTCTATGCGAGTGATGCGACATTTGAGCCAGACGTACGCACTTGGGTACCGAGAAGGCTTTGTCGATTAGTATCCTCTGGCTGGATACCTCCATCATTGCCATGTGTAGTAGATAGTGGCTTCAACACAGGTTGGCCATGACTGATCCCACTAGGGACTTCGCGATCACTGGCAAACTATAGGCTTCACTCACGGGAAACCCCATTTCCGCCTCAAGACCAATCTTCCACCCTCTGATGTGCTTCTGGGTTTTTTGCAGTGCTCCAGGCCATGACTCCACGCTCAACGCTGTCACCATGTGGTGCTCGGACTACAGCATCTCCAGCGACTTCAAGCTGCACATCCTTGAGAAGAACCCCAACGCCGTTGCTATATTTACAGTAGTGTTCGTGTAACACTCATCCACTATCTGTACTTCACTCTTCTCTTTCTCTGTGATATCGCCAAACCAAGGGGCTAGATCTTCTTTTTGAAAGAATTGTATCCTGACACAGGATCGTCCATCGCAAGAATGCTCTCCACTTCCACACATCAGGTCCAGACAACTACCGGGTTCCATCTTCTTCGCTGATTTATCTAGCTTGCTCATTGTTCCTTCCGACTCCTTACTATGGGGTAGGATCAGTTTGCGTACCACATTATAGTGTCCCAAAGACCTCATAAATTTTCGTCAAATTTCTGTCGAGGACTTACCTCTGGTTGAATGAAGCAATAACTGAACGTGAAGATTTTTTCTACAATTTCTCTGAAAACATGGGCGAAAAAGTAGGATAACTGACTCGACGAATTATAAGAAGTTTGACAAAACAGTTACTTTGGATAACCTTATTGAGATAGCTGCTTCAAAATCTCTGAAAATTTCAACAAACATCTTAGATGTAAGGATCGAGCTAGTCATTTTTACTCAAGATATGAGTGTGAGCTTTGCAAAAATTTGTTCAAAAAACTAGAAGGGTTCGATATTCCAGTTTCTGAAGAAAACAAACTATTCAATGATCTAGCAGTTTTTTTTTAGACTTTTTGCATTCCTAAAGGGAGTTAAAAGAGACACAAACTACAGATACTTTCGAAAAAAATTCAATAAAATTGATCATTGATCCTATTTTTTGATTTGACAAGTACTCACAAAACCCGAGCATTGAATTTCTAGGTGTTTTTGAATTTTGGTCATTAAAACAACAATATGTATTAAATGGTAGGCTGAAGAAGAAAACCATTTCTAGACATTGAAGGAGCTACTATCAAGGAACGAAAGAAAAAAGTATTTGTTCAAATGAACGAGTGAGGCAATAATTATACTTTAACTTAATTTAACTGATAAATGAGGGTATAAAGAAAAAGGCATCAAACACGCAGAAGAAGCAAATATATCAACTCAGTGTATGTGAATTTTCTTAAAATCAATTTATCGACTTGAATAAAAGTTTGAAGAGATACTTATATACTATACCTGTTTTGTTTGAAACAGTGGTAGATAGGATTTGAAATGGAAAAGTTGTATCTGATTCCTAATTTGATTTTGCTATAAGGAAGAGGAAAGATCAGTTATCAAAAAACGATATATATCCTTCAGGTTAAGAGATGTACAATTTTTTTATTTTTAAACTTTGTTGGAGAAACATACTTTTCTGACTCTTTTCTGAAAGTTTATTTACCTTGCGAATTAAAAATACACTTCACTTCTTAGTTTTATGACGCTGAATTTTTGCGAAACTGGATATTTCAAGTTTGTTTTTCAATGAAGCACTTTACAGCAAACTGAGAAACAGTTATTCGTTAGATAAAAAATTGGCTCAGTAAAAGAATTAGAGCAAAAAAACTTGATGAGCAACAGGCACTGGAATAGCTTCAAAACTAGTTGAGGTGACTCAATATAGTCGGTATAATTCCAACTAAAAACAAAAAAATGGCAGTTATTGAAATGTATTCGTTTTATAGACTTTTTGCAAAGGTACAACCACAAACATAGTGTTCCAACCCTCGCAGCAATGTAAAACATGATTAGCTTTTATCATAACAGGGGAATTGGAAATTCGAAATAGGATGTACAATTGCAAATGTGGCAAAAACTTATCTGCACAAATCTTCAAAAAATCTTTTTTATCCAATTTGCGATCTTACAAGAAGAGATCTTTCATTTTATTCATCCGGAAAACTATGGTTGTTAAGATTTTACTTATAAAAGCGTAAAATAACAAACTCAATTGTGAAAAGAGATGCAAGCCATTTCCACCACTACCCACAGTGTTAAAATATGTCTAAGTCATTGTCCAAGAGATGGAAGTTTGATACCGATATGCAGAAATTCAGAGCGTTACCTTAGCAAACTTGCAAATTCGGTAATTTGGTCAGGTCCTCTGTCAAGAAAAAAGACCAACATTTAAAAAAGCGAGTTTTTTTGTTTCAGATGACCAAAAAAGTTCGACTGTGTCATTGTGATCACTCAAAATTTTTCCGCGAAGCTTTAAGATGCTACTTTGTTTTCTGTTCATGTCAAGAACCTGGTCCATTTTTGACAGATCAGGGTGATCAATGAGAGAACAAGAAGAGAAAAATGGATGACCTGAGGCAAGAATAATTGGAATAGAAAGCACACAAAATGAAAAAGCATGGGAGTTTGAGTGGTGGTGTGACCGGTGAAGTTGGTGAAAAGCAATCATAAGAGCAGACATCAAGTCGGAATAGAGCTTTTGTTATAAAAGATCTTTTTTTAAAGGTTATCTTTCAGATAAATCAAAAATAGTTCCGTGCAATTCATTTTTCCAGCTGGACGCTTATCAAAAATTGCAAAATTATACAAAAAATTCAAAATCTCTTCAAATTTCAAAAACACAGAGAGTAGAAGGAAACATGTCGGAAACCACATGAAGAATTTGCAATGAAAAAGAAAACCTTTATAGATCCTCAGAGAAAGATATTGGAAAGAACCATATCGGAGACTATTGGAAGAAGTTTGTAATGAAGAAACCAAACCCTAAAAAATTCTCAAGAAAAGCTTATGTCTTGGCTGAAGCTGAAAAATGTTTTTTTGTTGTAATTCCTCTCTTCGGTTTTCAGGTGCAATTCGGCACTCCGGATACCAAATTTAACAGTTTTGGTAGCATGGTATCCTCAAGAATGCTTAATCCGTTCTGTACAATTAGTGGATGGTGCTAGAAAAAAAGATATGCAAATTCTCTATGAGGTTTTGCGGCTGAAACATTATGGCTATGCAGAAAAATCCTCCTTCGAATACCGTAATATGGATAAATCCAATCATACAATCACGAAATATCTGTTTGACTAAAGGACTAGCAAAGCGATCCAGGAACCGCTTTTCAAAAGTTTGAATACAGTTGAAAACGTTTGTACGAAATTCAATTGCTAAAATCTACAGTTGAGTACAGAGAACGAATCGTTTTTGAAATTTTCATACTGCAGCACGCCAAGCTGAGAATGTTGGAGCGTTACTGCAGCTTTTTTGAGAATTTGTTAAAATAAGAAGTTTTGGCGAACATTTGGCGATGGATATGGACTCACTTTACATAGCTCTTGCGGAGAAAATTTACAGGTTTGTGTTAACCAGAAAAAAAACACTCTGAAAAAAAATAATTACTGCTGGGATTCATTCAAGGCCGACGCAAAAACATTTTCCCCCTCGAATGTGCTGCAAGGCTAAGAAAAACGATAAACGGGAGCCTGAACTTTTTAAAGAGGATTTTTTTTGCACTATTTTTGTGTAGTAAGAAATTTTGATGCTTTATAATTAAGTCAAATGAACTTAAATGAAGCAATCAACAAGCTCTAGAAGATTCTGGAAATGGACCGCTGGAAAAGTATCAGAAGAGAGTACTCGATGAAACAATCAAAACCACTGACCTACTATGAATCGAACAAACATGCTATGATGGATTCATGTTCACTTTACAGATAATTTACTTTTGATATTAAAAACATAGATAACGGACTCAACATTTTTTGCAAAAAATCTAAAGGTTAAAAAATACGCAAAATATCAATTTTCTTACCATTCGCTTACCATGGGGCAAACACTGAAACATCCCAAATTTATTCCCTCAAGTCTTTTATAAGTCTGAACTTCTAATTTTCGATGATACCAAATCATAAGCAAAAAACGTACCGAAAAATTTCTATGGTTCAAAAAACAGTCGTCAAGGCTAATTAAGTCTTCTAAAAATCAAATTAAAAACCGCTAAAAATTCAAAAAACCGCTCAAAAACCGCTCCAAACCGCTTCAAACCGCTTCAAACCGCTCATTCTAAAAAGAGATTTTGAGCGCAATTGTAAAAGATAGGAGTCACACTTTGGTTTTGCAAAACTGGAGGAAGTCAAGAACAACAAATCGCAAAATGCAACACTATACCAGTTCACTACCTAGAGAAAAAAGCTTATTTCTTATTTGATATGTATTGGACGTACTCAAAACCACCATATGCAAAATATTCATCTCGTAATTTAAAAAATTTTAAATTAAGTTTGGTGACATCGATTACTGCGGGTTTTTAACTAAAAAGTTCAATCGTGCGAGTTCTCATTTGGCAGTGCAGTGTCCCACGTTGTGATGAAGATTTCTAAAATAAGGAGGGGGCAAACTTTTTTGATTTTCACAAGTTGATGAAAAAATGTGTCGATTTAAAAAACAATCATTTCTTAATTCTCAAAGCCAAATCCTTTCAACATGTACCTGGAAGCTGTTTGGAGAATCAAAGGGAGCTTTTGCGATACCATTTGAATTAAAAAAATGCAGAACTCGTTGACAAAAAAGGTTAAAAAACGCCGTTATAATTTTCCCTTGGTCCAGTATAAGCTGCCAATTGTAGCTATTAAGAGAACGAAATCAAAATATGAATACAAACTGATCTTTTGTTACCAAAGTCTGCAAAATAAAATTTTTGCTGCTGGGAAATAGAAAAATGCTTCGATTCGGAATAATTCTTTAAGTTAGTGTTGCAATTACGAACATGTCGATAGCCCAGGAAATACGATATGAAGTGCCCATGCAAACTGCCGCTCGTATTGCTCGTTCTGGAAATAGTCTCAGTTTGCAGAGGAGTTGACAAGACCTTAGAGGCAGGAGCCAGTGGATGTGAAGTGGCAAAAGCCGCCATCGACAAGGTAGTCGCATCCAATATCTTCAAAAAGACAGAGAACTTCGTTCTAGTGCGACTGGCTCTGGTGAGTGCCTTCGGAACATCAGCCAGTTTCATACCCGGAAGCACTGGAATTTGGCAACTGACTGAACAAAATCTGAATGATTCTCAAGCTATATTGAACCACCTAAATTTGGCACAGAGCATTGAAGAGATTTTGTGCATCAACTTTATAACTGCTGAAAAAGAAGATCTTAATATACCACTGTACAGTGCAGTATGCGCAATGCTATTGATTCAAGGTCAATCAAGTTCCATCATGTATGTAGAAACAAGGCTACCCGTATCAGTGCAAAGCCCTGAATGTTACAACACCCCCTTCAACTTGTGTTTGTTTTGATGAAGGAAATTTTAGGAAAGCTATATTTTTTGAAATTTGGTTTTCGATTTTTAGATGACTTATTTGTATTGTATTTGAGTCTTGCTAAAAATATGGGATCAATTAGCTTGTCTGAATTCATTTTGTAATAATTTTGAATGCGGGATAATTCAGCCCGTTGAAATTATTCACACTTACTCATTGAGCATCAAAAAATCTAAGAAACTCGAAAAAAAAGTTAGTCCATGACGGCCAAATTGAGAGTTATGAAATTGGAGCATTTTGCCTGAAATACTTCCAGGCAGGGGCGGATTTTAGGGAGTGGAACGCTTTTCTCTCAGGGATTCGAAAATTTTCCAAAAAGTGCCCGAAAGCGACTTTTTTGACCTGTTTTTTTTTTAATTTTCCTGCGGCGCAGAAAATTTGCCCAAAACAGCGTCTTTCTAGTGAAAATTTTTTGAAAATCCGCCCATCTCGAGAAAATCTTAGATCCGCCCCTGCTTCAAAGTAAAACATTTTCCATGCTTGAACTCAAAGATTCAATATTTTCATTGGCGTATAAATACTTTAATTTCAAATATCCAAAACTGTGAAAATTATAATTTCACATGAAATACTCAATACATTAAACATGTTGAAAATTATAATTTCACACGAAACACTCAATAAATGAACCACTTACACAATTGTTCAAAAATTTCTTACAATTGATTGTCAATCAAGGAGGGTGTTTCTAACTACAAAAGGGCCAGAAAATCGAAAATTGAAATAGCCAACATTAAATATTCAAAAATCTCAAAAAAAATCGAGAAAATCTCAAAAAAAACTCAAGATTTTACAATCAATGATAGCCAAAAAGGTAATCCTTTTCAAGAATTTACCCACATTACCAGCCAAAGGGTTGCCCCAATTGGTACTTTTTACAAAAACTACTCTTGATTGATTGGCTTCAAACTTTTTTAAAGCCGCCTTCGCCCCCCTTTTTTTACAACGGAACTAATATACCATCTCCTCTTCCTCTCTTCCTCAAATGACCTACTGTACAACATCACCCTAGCCAAGCATTAATTTTGGACATTACTTTCCTTTTGATGAAAGTAGCAAAACATATAAAACTTTTGTTTTTTTGTTCAAGCCACTTTTGGCAATTCAATTAATTGTTTTCAACAAACTTTTTTATATTTCTATGAAAATATCAACCTACGGAAATCAAATTTCGGCTCTTTTCCAGTTTCCTGTCCCTCATAAAAGTACAAATTAAAACTGTTCAAAAATTATTCACACGACAATTTTCATGTAAGAAATGTTGTAAAAATTTGTTCACCTGTTCACGCTGACACCTTTTGAATCATTTCATAACATGAAAAGTCATTTTAAATTGACTTTAATATAATGAGTTTCAGAAAAATCAAAAGGGGGGAACAGAAAAAAAGCCCAAATTTCAAAATATATTTTATGTGCAGTCGCTTTTGATCAAGTTTTGAGGGTTTGAAATTTGGTCAACTTTCAGACTAATAAATGTGCACGCTAAAGAATTTATCTATGATGCTGAAAGATTAACGCGAATTAAATAAGTAAGGCGAACTACACCGCAGTCAAAATTGCTGCAAATTTAACTGTGGGAAGCTAATTGATTGCACTGTTATCTTCATCGACTCAAAATACAACTTTTACTTTTTAGAGGAAGAAGGTCCAAATTTTGAAATTCATAATTCATAGAAAAAGTTTGTAGCAAAAAATTCAACACCATTGAAAGGTCTATCAAACTTCATAGTCTTACACTGTAACGAGTTGTTTCATTAATGTTCAAAAAGGCTAAAACACAATAAATTTATTACCACTAGCTAGGTTTTCTTTTTAAGAATCGATAAATTTTGCTCAAACTTTTAAATAGGTGGCATTTTTTTTTTCGTTTTTTTTTAAAGAAAAGTCTTAAAATTGTTCACATTCGAATTATTATTTTTTGACGTACTTTTGATTTCTTTCAAAGTTCAATTCATTTTTTTTGTTAAAAGGAAGGCAAACTTCTCTCTCGAACAGCAAAAGTTTAAAGGTCACGAAAATATAGATCAAATTTTACTTTCGACGGTGGTTTTTTCAAATTGTGTTGTTTTTATCAAAAATTGCCGATCAAAAATTGATCCTGAAACTCAACGAGCTTGAAGTCCATCTGTTTTTTTTTTTGAAATTTGAAAATTGAGATTTTTTCGAAACAACAGTTGAGTATTTGTTCTATTTTTTCCTTGCGTTCACTGACTCTTTTTCAATAGTTTGTTCTTCTTCAGAACTTTTGACGAAGGACTGCTCTTTTAAGCACACGTAATTTAACGCTTTAAAGCTCGTTCAAAGAAGAAAAGTGTTGAAACGCAAATTTTTGATCAAAAACTACTAAAAAGAGCCCAATTATAGCATTTTATGCACAACAAAGTTTTGGCCAGAAATGGTCTTTACAATGATGTGGGAGACCATGATATCCCCAATCATGTTACCCTCCTGCGACTGGCGATTATTAGTACGAAAAGCAGACGCATGAAACACGCGGCGCCCACCAATAGGTCCATGAGAGTTTTGTTTTTCTGTTAATTTTGTTGCCGGCGTTTGAAAAACTCAGCAATCAATAACTCTTCACAGTTTTAGACGATTCTGACCGATTTAAATTGTTCTGTCTCTCGGTTCTTCTATTATTCAAATAGTCACCTACTCTAAAATAGGTGTATATTGAATCAATTTTTTAAAGATACACAACAAGAATCTTATTTTACTAAGAATTTACTGAAAATGAAAATTCCCGATTCGAGGTACGCGACTTATCAAAAAATTTCGATAACATGTTAATACCGAGTCTCGTAATCAGCGACGGGTCAAAGTCGCGCCCTCTAGTCTTATCCTAAGTCGGGTCGTCGCTCAAAGTCTTATCTTACCAGCGCCTATTTGTCATGGCTTTGGGGTTAGGAGCGCGTGTTTCATGCATAGTATAAAAATGAACAGTTTCAGCTCATTTTAAATGTTGTCATATAAAACGCGCCCCTAACTTCTTGCAAATTAAATTGTTGCACTTACTGAAACTTCGTTTAATGGCATGTAGATGAGTTCACGTTGAGTTGAAAATGTTGTACTCATATGATACTAACCGAAAATGTGACATTTTAAGGCCAGCAGAGGGATGTTCCAAACAGAGCGGATGCAACTCAGCAGGCCCAGTACTGGATAGATGCGGCTAAGATAGTCTCAACTGAGGTTGTGTACCACTTCAAGGAGGAGTTCGCAGAGAGTGTGGCCATTCTGGACCAGAACAAGGGACACAATGACACCATGTGTTTCCTCTGCAGACAGAGTCCCTCTGACGTCATATTCCTCATGGACGAGTCCACCAGTATGGACGGGTGGTACGTTCATCGGATATTCTTAATTATCCCCTGTACCCTGTACCCTCTACCCCCAAGTATTTCAAACCGGGGAAATTAGTTACAATAGCTTCAAAACTGGGGTGGCTTGAAATGGTGATGGCGGTTTTTAATAAAGTTTTTGATCGCGTTGTCTACCTCTATGTCGACCAAAATGATTTCGTGAGCTATCCCAAATCGCGATCTCTTAAAAGGCGTTTCATGCAACTTTTGAAAAAATTTGACCATAAAAACTCAAATTAAATACAGTTCAATCTAATATTTTTATTGTTTCGACCATTGAAAATGGGGAGGAACTTTGTATTCGGGTGATTTAGTTTTTTCTTTTGTTTTCTTTTTGCTTTCCGCGCAAACGTAGGTACCACAAATAATCATCGGAATGGGTCGAGTAATCTATCACATTAAAGTCCTTTCAGTCGTAATTCGAACGACCTTGAAACATTTGCAAAAAATTGTCTCAGTGTCGAGAAAAACCCGTTGGAGTTTTGATATTTGGTCTAACTTCAAGGTAATAAGAAGATGCTAAGCAGGCTAGCAAAAGCTTATTTATGCTTTATTTAAGCCGTGAAAACTTTGATATGCTCGAGTAAAATTGATTTTTGAAGTTTTTTTAGCGCCAAATTGGAAATCAAAAACATCAAAATTAAAAAATTTTCTGCTAAAAAATTTTGAATTGTTCTTACGATTTTTGTTTGTTTTTCTAGTCATTATTCCAAATAAACTGTTTTCCAATTGGCTTATTTTAATATGAATCTCGAATATGCCTAAGTTCTATTTTTTTGCTTAGATCTTTTTATCACACCACGCAGAAAAGACGACACTAAATTGAAAAAAACTTTATTTTTGTGTTTTTTAAGATTGGTCGATTATTCTGTGCTACTTGCACAGTAACCGGCTATCCTTGTTCAATTTAAATTGGTTTATTGGAAATGTTTCGAAATATTTCGTAAAAACGAACATTTCAAAACTTCACAAAAAATCACAACAGCTGAAACTTTTTTTAATTTTGAGCTTGAGGTATCAATAAATTTCATAATATTAAAAAAGTCGAAGTTTGTCACCCAGAGAGAAAAATTTACTCAAGCGCAATTATTTCGTCGCTTTCGTTGATAATCGGAAATATAACACAAACAGAAATGAAAAAATTTTTGAAGTCTTAACTCATTGTTTCTTAAACTTCTAAGTCATCAGAATGTTGGTAAGTATACTACATACTTGCTATTTTTTTGCTTGAAGATATACAATTGTGAGAACAGATGAAAAGTTTTAAAAGAACCAAAAAACGCACCCTTTTTTTGCACAATACCCAAGTTTTCTTCATAAGTTATACATAATTTTCAGATAGCTGAAAACTCAAGTTTCCTAATTTCTCAGCGCTTCCCAGAATTCTGTGTTTCTGTGAATAGTTTCCCATTCTGTGTTTTGGCTCTTTTTTTTTCGCTCTCTAACGCCAAAACTCTTACCCTCTTATTACATGCCTCAAAATTACAAGCAAGTGGTTTTGTTTCGGTTGGACGTGCACAGGATTAGTATGTAATCGTTATGCTAAATACGTAATTTGCCAAAATTTCATAAAAATCGGACAGAGTGATAAAATAGAGGAAATTTTCTGTTGGCAGGAGAGGAATTGAGAGCTGGAGTTTTTGTTTTAAGAAAAACTAGAAAGATATTTTTAGGAGCCAGTATGAGACAGCGTTCGTAGTGTCTGTTCTGGACCAGTTCAAGGCCACGATGGACCAGAACACGAGCAGACTGGCTTTCATCACCTTCAGTGGCAACCCCAACACCATCTTCCCCTTCACCTCCATTTACTCCCTCTTCAAGTCAGCTGTCCAGAGTCACAAGTATGAGGGCGGCAGCACAGGTATGCATGCTTGTCTGAACGCTCATTCAGTCTGCGGTGAAATTTTTTCAATTATAAAGAGCTGCAAAAAGTTAGAACAGACAGAATTATTAAAAAGAACAAATAACCTATTTCACTTTGTTTTTGCATGCAAAAACTAATCATTCAGAGGAAAAATATAAGGTCATCAAAAACTGCTTAAAGTTGGCGTTTTTTTTTTAATTAACTCCGTTTGTTTTATTTTTTGCATCTCAGTATAGTAGATTTCTTGTTTGTAATTTTTGAGAGTTCTCAAAATCAGGTTATGAAATCTTTTCAGCTTATGTGGTTCGTTTTGACGTAATCAAAGTTTCTAATCTCAATTTAACCTTACAGTTCTCTCACTAAATATTACAGTGCTCATCCACTAATTATTACAGTGAAAGTATCATATTTCGTAATGCGACTAGCATTTAAAGACAACTCGCAATATAAGGCAACTCGTAATTTATTCACCGGCGCAGTCATGCCATTGTGCTAGCTTGCCAACCGAGGGTAGGACTTTATGCGAAATCTAACGCTGTTCATCGTCGACCTTAAGCCGAAGTTCTTACGTTATCAATTTATTTTCAATCTTTGCCAACATGTAAGGTTGAAAAAACAATACGTTTTTCGAATTTCACCCAACCGTCAAATTTGTATATCCATCATATGTATTTGAAAGTATCATATGGTTATAATTAAAGTATAGCTTTTTAGATGATCTCATAACCGTACCAGCTTGTGGTATAGCCTTGATGCAGTCCCCGGTTGTTCTCCCATGGCAATTCGCTACAAAAAAGTTATAATCATAATTTGCGATGACCTTGACCAAAACTGCATAGTCTATCGACTATCGAGGTAAACAGTGAAACAAAAACAAGTTGGTTATAGAGTATCAAAAAACAAGTTGGTTACTTAATGGTTATGTTCTAATGTTCAATAAGAGATAATCCAGCTGGTTTAGTTTTAATTAGATTCTTTTGAGCTTATATCAGTTATCCCGCAACCAAGTTTAGGCGTAAATAAGGTGCGTACCCACGGAGCCGCATTCCCGGATAGCCGAAAAAAATAAATACCTCCGGTTTTAATTAAATTAAATCAGAAAAATCTTGAGACGCATTTTGATTGGACAAAAAAGCCTCAAAATTTTGCAGCCTGTTAGCTTAGAAAATTCTGAACATTTTTAAGAGATTGGATTGGCTAATTTTTTTACTCTCATTTAATTAATTAACAACAAAAGTCTGATTACTGCAGGGATTCAACACCCCTCACCAACCAGAGGGTCCCTCTTTGGTAAGTTTTATTATATCCATTTTCGGCCCACAAACCCTAAAATTTTTAAGTATATGCTAACTTTAAAGGGGAGCGCGCGCTGTAAAACGCAATTTTTTGGATAAAATTTTTAAAAAAACCAAAAACGGCGTTTTGGCCTGTTTTTTAAACATTTGTCCGTTTTTTAAACGCGTTTATTTTTTTTGCCGGGGGCATAGTGGGGTAAATGTGGGTAGGGGGAGGGGGTAATTGGGAGAAGGGGAAGGGAGTGGGAAGGAAGAAAGATTGGACTAAGTGTGTGGGTGGGGGGGGGTAGAGAAAGGGGGGTACTCCAAATAAAACAAAACAGTGTTTTTAAGTAAGTTTGTATGATCTCTTTAACTATTGTCCCCCCCCCTATCGTACCTAGTAACGAATCCCCCTCCCTTAATAAGAAATGGGTAGGGGGGTAATTGTTAAGTAGATCCAAAATTGCGGTTATCCGGGAACGAATTTATTTTTCGGCTATCCGGGAACGAATTCATTTTTCGGCTATCCGGGAACGAATTTATTTTTCGGCTATCCGGGTATTCGGCTCCGTGACACGCCACCGTAAATAATTGATTATAGCTGATTATTATGATGATTTGTTGACAAATAAAATTGATTATAATTACCAAAATAACGTGTTTAAATTATTCATAATCGATTATAATTGAGATACTCTTTAAGCTATTATAATCTCATATAATCCAGTATCATTGTATAATTGTATAATTGAGTATAGTATGATCATATATAATTGTATAATTGTATAATTGACCTTGTCTAATTGATTATATTTGATTATGGTTCCTGCAGAAAACCTTTTATAATCGATTATCAGGGATTAAAATTCCTCATTTCCTTCACAAACATTTGGCCAAAATATTGATTTACACGAATGTATTACGAGCATGGTACAATGGATTCGGAAAACAATATAGATATCTAGGAATCTAGAAGTTTTGCGCTTTACTGATAGCAATTCAAATCAACGTTGGAAACCTTAAAATTCTTTTTGATATAAATTCGGTTTCCTCTCAATTTGGGTAACTTTATATCAAAAAGAAAAAAAAACAACATAATATGCGTGGTTTTTTTCTGTTTTGATTTCAAATTTCCGTTTCAAATTTGTCTACACTTCAAATACATTTACTAGAAAGATAGAAAAAATGACTCTAAAACTTTGATAGAGAACATAGCCGAAAAGGTTCTCAAATTTTGTTTTGAAAAAAATAATAATTTTTAGAAATCACAGCGCAAGTAAGTGTTTGTCCATGAACCATTCAATCTATTCTCAATCCATTCAAAATTATGGAAACTAAAAAATCGAAATTTTTCATCAAAACAATGAGTTTTGCTCCATAGATTTCATTCACGCTTTTCCAATTGTTTTTCAATTATTTGTGTCAATTCGATAATCACACTTTTTCAATTATTTTATTAATGCTTAACTTTTGTTCAGAGGAAAGGAAATGTAATTTTTTTTCAATTTTATAATTACGCTCAACAAAAGTGAAAATAGAGTTGTTACGCAATTTTATCTGTGCTATTTTTTAATTTTTTCTACAAACTTTTACTCCAGATAGAATAAAAACAGCAGAAGGTTTCAAATACAAGGCCTTTAGATACGTTTTTAATCGGAAAAAAAAGATTTCTCTTCGAAAAAAATTGATAACTTTCGCCTATCAAGTATCCTGCGTAAGTGACTTCATACAAAGTGTAATCTTCATTAAGGAAAAAAATTTGCATGAGAGCAAAAACTGTACAAAAATCATTGAATAGACATAAAATAGAGAATTTAATTTAAAAAACTGAATTGAATTCTTGATCAAGAAAAATGCAATTGTTCGAGCGTCTTTGTTTGGTTTGAATTCAAACGGTCATAAGGTCATATGATCGAATTCTATCAATTTTTTTGAAAACGTTTAGATCTTGTATTTAGACTGTGTTCTGAAATTGGTGATTATGTCGAGACTTCGTTTTTCTTCGTCTTCCCGGATG
>NC_087063.1:71035887-71179573 GCF_963678635.1 Symsagittifera roscoffensis | reverse complement strand
TTTCGATTAAAAACGTATCTAAAGGCCTTGTATTTGAAACCTTCTGCTGTTTTTATTCTATCTGGAGTAAAAGTTGTAGAAAAATTGAAAATAGCACAGATAAAATTGCGTAACAACTCTATTTTCAGTTTTGTTGAGCGTAATTATAAAATTGAAAAAAAAATTACATTTTTTTTCCTCTGAACAAAAGTTAGGCATTAATAAAATAATTGAAAAAGTGTGATTATCGAATTGACACAAATAATTGAAAAACAATTGGAAAAGCGTGAATGAAATCTATGGAGCAAAACTCATTGTTTTGATGAAAAATTTCGATTTTTTAGTTTCCATAATTTTGAATGGATTGAGAATAGATTGAATGGTTCATAGACAAACACTTAATTGCGCTGTGATTTCTAAAAATTATTATTTTTTTCAAAACAAAATTTGAGAACCTTTTCGGCTATGTTCTCTATCAAAGTTTTAGAGTCATTTTTTCTATCTTTCTAGTAAATGTATTTGAAGTGTAGACAAATTTGAAACGGAAATTTGAAATCAAAACAGAAAAAAACCACGCATATTATGTTGTTTTTTTTTCTTTTTGATATAAAGTTACCCAAATTGAGAGGAAACCGAATTTATATCAAAAAGAATTTTAAGGTTTCCAACGTTGATTTGAATTGCTATCAGTAAAGCGCAAAACTTCTAGATTCCTAGATACCTATATTGTTTTCCGAATCCATTGTACCATGCTCGTAATACATTCGTGTAAATCAATATTTTGGCCAAATGTTTGTGAAGGAAATGAGGAATTTTAATCCCTGATAATCGATTATAAAAGGTTTTCTGCAGGAACCATAATCAAATATAATCAATTAGACAAGGTCAATTATACAATTATACAATTATATATGATCATACTATACTCAATTATACAATTATACAATGATACTGGGTTATATGACATTATAATAGCTTAAAGAGTATCTCAATTATAATCGATTATGAATAATTTAAACACGTTATTTTGGTAATTATAATCAATTTTATTTGTCAACAAATCATCATAATAATCAGCTATAATCAATTATTTACGGTGGCATGTCACGGAGCCGAATACCCGGATAGCCGAAAAATAAATTCGTTCCCGGATAGCCGAAAAATGAATTCGTTCCCGGATAGCCGAAAAATAAATTCGTTCCCGGATAACCGCAATTTTGGATCTACTTAACAATTACCCCCCTACCCATTTCTTATTAAGGGAATTCGTTACTAGGTACGATAGGGGGGGACAATAGTTAAAGAGATCATACAAACTTACTTAAAAACACTGTTTTGTTTTATTTGGTGTACCCCCCTTTCTCTACCCCCCCCCCCCCCACCCACACACTTAGTCCAATCTTTCTTCCTTACCACTCCCTTCCCCTTCTCCCAATTACCCCCTCCCCCTACCCACATTTACCCCACTATGCCCCCGGCAAAAAAAAATAAACGCGTTTAAAAAACGGACAAATATTTAAAAAAACAGGCCAAAACGCCGTTTTTGGTTTTTTTAAAAAAATTTTATCCAAAAAATTGCGTTTTACAGCGCGCGCTCCCCTTTAAAGTTAGCATATACTTAAAAATTTTAGGGTTTGTGGGCCGAAAATGGATATAATAAAACTTACCAAAGAGGGACCCTCTGGTTGGTGAGGGGTGTTGAATCCCTGCAGTAATCAGACTTTTGTTGTTAATTAATTAAATGAGAGTAAAAAAATTAGCCAATCCAATCTCTTAAAAATGTTCAGAATTTTCTAAGCTAACAGGCTGCAAAATTTTGAGGCTTTTTTGTCCAATCAAAATGCGTCTCAAGATTTTTCTGATTTAATTTAATTAAAACCGGAGGTATTTATTTTTTTCGGCTATCCGGGAATGCGGCTCCGTGGGTACGCACCTTATTTACGCCTAAACTTGGTTGCGGGATAACTGATATAAGCTCAAAAGAATCTAATTAAAACTAAACCAGCTGGATTATCTCTTATTGAACATTAGAACATAACCATTAAGTAACCAACTTGTTTTTTAATACTCAATACACAACTTGTTTTTGTTTCGCTGTCTGCCGACTACCAACTTTTTTGTTTCACTGTCTACCGACTGCTCGATAGACCATGCAGTTTTGGTCAAGGTCATCGCAAATCATAATTATTACTTCATTGTAGCGACGTGCCATGGGAAAAAAACCGGGGACTGCATCAAGGTTATACTACAAGCTGGTACGGTTATGAGATCATCTAGAAGATGTACTTTAATTATAACCATATGATACTTTTAAATACATATGATGAATATACAAATTTGACGGTAGGGCGAAATTCGAAAAACTTATTGTTTTTTCAACCTTACAGGTTGGCAAAGATTGAAAATAAATTGATAACGTAAGAACTTTGGCTTAAGGTCGACGATGAACAGCGTTAGATTTCGCATAAAGTCCTACCCTCGGTTGGCAAGCTAGCACAATGGCATGACTGCGCCGGTGAATAAATTACGAGTTGCCTTATATTGCGAGTTGTCTTTAAATGCTAGTCGCATTACGAAATATGATACTTTCACTGTAATAATTAGTGGATGAGCACTGTAATATTTAGTGAGAGAACTGTAAAGTTAAATTGAGATTAGAAACTTTGATCACGTCAAAACGAACCATAGAAGCTGAAAAGATTTCACAACCTGATTTCGAGAGCTCTCAAAAATTACAAACAAGAAATCTACTATAATAAGATGCAAAAAATAAAACAAACGGAGTTAACTAAAAAAACAAAACGCCAACTTTAAGCAGTTTTTGATGACCTTATATTTTTCCTCTGAATAATTAGTTTTTGCATGCAAAAACACTGTGAAATAGGTTATTTGTTATTTTTAATAATTCTGTCTGTTCTAACTTTTTGCAGCTCTTTATAATTGAAAATATTTCACCGCAGACTGAATGAGCGTCCAGACAAGTATGCATACCTGTGCTGCCGCCCTCATACTTGTGACTCTGGACAGCTGACTTGAAGAGGGAGTAAATGGAGGTGAAGGGGAAGATGGTGTTGGGGTTGCCACTGAAGGTGATGAAAGCCAGTCTGCTCGTGTTCTGGTCCATCGTGGCCTTGAACTGGTCCAGAACAGACACTACGAACGCTGTCTCATACTGGCTCCTAAAAATATCTTTCTAGTTTTTTTTAAAACAAAAACTCCAGCTCTCAATTCCTCTCCTGCCAACAGAAAATTTCCTCTATTTTATCACTCTGTCCGATTTTTATGAAATTTTGGCAAATTACGTATTTAGCATAACGATTACATAATAATCCTGCGCACGTCCAACCGAAACAAAACCACTTGCTTGTAATTTTGAGGCATGTATTAAGAGGGTAGGAGTTTTGGCGTTAGAGAGCGAAAAAAAGAGCCAAAACACAAAATGGGAAACTATTCACAGAAACACAGAATTCTGGGAAGCGCTGAGAAATTACGAAACTTGATTTTTCAGCTATCTGAAAATTATGTATAACTTATGATGAAAACTTGGGTATTGTGCAAAAAAGGGTGCGTTTTTTGGCTCTTTTAAAACTTTTCATCTGTCCTCACAATTGTATATCTTCAAGCAAAAAAGTAGCAAGTATGTAGTATACTTACCAACATTCTGATGGCTCAGAAGTTTCAAAACCAACGAGTTAAGACCTCGAAACTTTTCATTTCTGTTTGTGTTGATTTTCCAATTATCAACGAAAGCGACGAAATAGTAAATTTTTCTCTCTGGGTGACAAACTTCGACTTTTTTAATATTATGAAATTTATTGATACCTCAAGCTCAAAATTAAAAAAATTTCAGCTGTTGTCATTTTTTGTGAAGTTTTGAAATGTTCCTTTATACGAAATATTTCGAAACATTTCCAACAAACCAATTTAAATTGAACAAGGGTAGCCGGTTTTTTCAATTTAGTGTCGTCTTTTCTGCGTGGTGTGGTAAAAAAGATCTAAACAAAAAAAAAGAACTTATATTCGAGATTCATAGTAAAATATGCCAATTGGAAAACAGTTTCTTTAGAATAATGACTAGAAAAACGAAAAAAAAATCGTTAGAAAAATTCAAAATTTCTTAGCAGAAAATTTTTGTATTTTGATGTTTTTGATTCCCAAATTGGCGCTAAAAAAACTTCAAAAATCAACTTTACTCGAGCATAACAAAGATTTCACAGATTATAATAGCTTAAAAAGTGTCTCAATTATAATCGATTATGAATAAATCAAACACGTTATTTTGGTAATTATAATCAATTTTATTTGTTAACAAGTCATCATAATATTCAGCTATAATCAATTATTTACGCCTAAACTTGGTTGCAGGATAGAACTGATATCAGCTCAAACGAATCTAATTTAAACTATACCAGCTGGATTATTTCTTATTGAACATTAGAACATAACCATAAAGTAACCAACTTGTTTTTTAATACTGAATACCCAATTTGTTTTTGTTTCGCTGTCTGCTGACTATCAAATTTTTTGTTTCACTGTCTACCGACTGCTTGATAGACCATGCAGTTTTGGTCAATGTCATCGCAAATCATAATTATAACTTCATTGTAGCGACGTGCCATGGGAGAAAAACAGGGGACTGCATCAAGGCTATACTTACAAACTGGTACGGTTATGAGATCATCTAAAAAGCTACGCTTTAATTATAACCATATGATCTTTTCAAATACATATGATGGATAAACAAGGCAAATATTTTTATTCATCCGGGAAGACGAAGAAAAACGAAGTCGCGACATAATCACCAATTTCAGAACACAGTCTAAGAACAACATCTAAACGTTTTCAAAAAAAAAATTGATAAAATTTGATCATATGACCTTATGACCATTTGAATTCAAACCAAACAAAGGCGCTCGAACAATTGCATTTTTCTTGATCAAGGATTTAATTCAGTTTTTTAAATTAATTTCTCTATTTTATGTCTATTCAATGATTTTTGTGCAGTTTTTGCTCTCATGCAAATTTTTTTGCTTAAAGAAGATTACTCAATTATACAATGATACAGGATTATATGAGATTATCATAGCTTAAAAAGTGTCTCAATTATAACCGATTATGAATAATTCAAACACGTTGTTGTTTTGGTAATTTTAATCAGTTTTATTTGTCAACAAACCATCTTAATAATCAGCTATAATCAAATATTTACGCCTAAACTTGGTTGCGGGATAACTGATATAAGCTCAAAAGAATCTAATTTAAACTAAACCAGCTGGATTATCTCTTATTGAACATGAGAACATAACCATAAAGTAACCAACTTGTTTTTTAATACTCATTACCCAATTTGTTTTTGTTTCGCTGTCTGCCGACTATCAACTTTTTTGTTTCACTGTCTACCGACTGCTCGATAGACCATGCAGTTTTGGTCAAGTTCATCGCAAATAATAATTATAACTTCATTGTAGCGCCTTGCCATGGGAGAAAAACCGGGGACTGCATCAAGGCTATACTTACAAGCTGGTACGGTTATGAGATCATCTAAAAAGCTATACTTTAATTATAACCATATGATCTTTTCAAATACATATGATGGATATACAAGGCAAATATTTTTATTCATCCGGGAAGACGAAGAAAAACGAAGTCGCGACATAATCACCAATTTCAGAACACAGTCTAAGAACAACATCTAAACGTTTTCAAAAAAAAATTGATAGAATTTGATCATATGACCTTTGACCATTTGAATTCAAACCAAACAAAGGCGCTCGAACAATTGCATTTTTCTTGATCAAGGATTTATTTCAGTTTTTTAAATTAATTTCTCTATTTTATGTCTATTCAATGATTTTTGTGCAGTTTTTGCTCTCATGCAAATTTTTTTGCTTAATGAAGATTACACTTTGTATGAAGTCACTCACGCAGGATACTTGATAGCCGAAAGTTATCAATTTTTTTCGAAAAGAATTTTTTTCTTCGATTAAAAACGTATCTAAAGGCCTTGTATTTGCAACCTTCTGCTGTTTTTTTTTAACTGGAGTAAACGTTGGTAGAAAAATTAAAAATAGCACAGATAAAATTGCGTAACAACTCTTTTTTCAGTTTTGTTGAGCTTAATTATAAAATTGAAAAAAATTTACACTTCATTTCCACTGAACAAAAGGAAGGCATTAATAAAACAATTGAAAAAGTGTGATTATCTAATTGACACAAATAATTGAAAATCAATTTTTTGGCCAAATGTTTGTGGAGCAAATGAGGAATTTTAATCTCTGATAATCGATTATAAATGGTTCTCGGCAGGAACTATAATCAATTATAACCAACTAGACAGGATCAATTATACAATTATACAATTATATATGATCATACTATACTCAATTATACAATGATATAGGATTATATGAGATTATAATAGCTTAAAAAGTGTCTCAATTATAACCGATTATGAATAATTCAAACACGTTGTTGTTTTGGTAATTTTAATCAGTTTTATTTGTCAACAAACCATCTTAATAATCAGCTATAATCAAATATTTACGCCTAAACTTGGTTGCGGGATAACTGATTTAAGCTCAAAAGAATCTAATTTAAACTAAACCAGCTGGATTATCTCTTATTGAACATGAGAACATAACCATAAAGTAACCAACTTGTTTTTTAATACTCATTACCCAATTTGTTTTTGTTTCGCTGTCTGCCGACTATCAACTTTTTTGTTTCACTGTCTACCGACTGCTCGATAGACCATGCAGTTTTGGTCAAGTTCATCGCAAATAATAATTATAACTTCATTGTAGCGCCTTGCCATGGGAGAAAAACCGGGGACTGCATCAAGGCTATACTTACAAGCTGGTACGGTTATGAGATCATCTAAAAAGCTATACTTTAATTATAACCATATGATACTTTCAAATACATATGATGGATATACAAATTTGACGGTTGGGTGAAATTCGAAAAACGTATTGTTTTTTAACCTTACAGGTTGGCAAAGATTGAAAATAAATTGATAACGTAGAAACTTCGGCTTAAGGTCGACGATGAACAGCGTTAGATTTCGCATAAAGTCCTACCCTCAGTTGGCAAGCTAGCAGCACATTGGCATGACTGCACCGGTGAATAAATTACGAGTTGCCTTATATTGCGAGTTGTCTTTTAATGCTAGTCGCATTACGACTTATGATACTTTCACTGTAATAACTAGTGGATAAGCACTGTAATATTTAGTGAGAGAACTGTAAAGTTAAATTGAGATTAGAAACTTTGATCACGTCAAAACGAACCATAGAAGCTGAAAAGATTTCACAACCTGATTTCGAGAGCTCTCAAAAATTACAAACAAGAAATCTACTATAATAAGATGCAAAAAATAAAACAAACGGAGTTAACTAAAAAAACAAAACGCCAACTTTAAGCAGTTTTTGATGACCTTATATTTTTCCTCTGAATAATTAGTTTTTGCATGCAAAAACATTGTGAAATAGGTTATTTGTTCTTTTTAATAATTCTGTCTGTTCTAACTTTTTGCAGCTCTTTATAATTGAAAATATTTCACCGCAGACTGAATGAGCGTCCAGACAAGTATGCATACCTGTGCTGCCGCCCTCATACTTGTGACTCTGGACAGCTGACTTGAAGAGGGAGTAAATGGAGGTGAAGGGGAAGATGGTGTTGGGGTTGCCACTGAAGGTGATGAAAGCCAGTCTGCTCGTGTTCTGGTCCATCGTGGTCTTGAACTGGTCCAGAACAGACACTACGAACGCTGTCTCATACTGGCTCCTAAAAATATCTTTCTAGTTTTTTTTAAAACAAAAACTCCAGCTCTCAATTCCTCTCCTGCCAACAGAAAATTTCCTCTATTTTATCACTCTGTCCAATTTTTATAAAATTTTGGCAAATTACGTATTCAGCATAACGATTACATAATAATCCTGCGCACGTCCAACCGAAACAAAACCACTTGCTTGTAATTTTGAGGCATGTATTAAGAGGGTAGGAGTTTTGGCGTTAGAGAGCGAAAAAAAAGAGCCAAAACACAAAATGGGAAACTATTCACAGAAACACAGAATTCTGAGAAGCGCTGAGAAATTAGGAAACTTGATTTTTCAGCTATCTGAAAATTATGTATAACTTATGATGAAAACTTGGGTATTGTGCAAAAAAGGGTGCGTTTTTTGGCTCTTTTAAAACATTTTCATCTGTCCTCACAATTTTATATCTTGAAGCAAAAAAGTAGCAAGTATGTAGTATACTTACCAACATTCTGATGGCTCAGAAGTTTCAAAACCAATGAGTTAAGACTTCAAAACTTTTCATTTCTGTTTGTGTTGATTTTCCAATTATCAACGAAAGCGACGAAATAGTAAATTTTTCTCTCTGGGTGACAAACTTCGACTTTTTTAATATTATGAAATTTATTGATACCTCAAGCTCAAAATTAAAAAAATTTCAGCTGTTGTCATTTTTTGTGAAGTTTTGAAATGTTCCTTTATACGAAATATTTCGAAACATTTCCAACAAACCAATTTAAATTGAACAAGGGTAGCCGGTTTTTTCAATTTAGTGTCGTCTTTTCTGCGTGGTGTGGTAAAAAAGATCTAAACAAAAAAAAAGAACTTATATTCGAGATTCATAGTAAAATATGCCAATTGGAAAACAGTTTCTTTAGAATAATGACTAGAAAAACGAAAAAAAAATCGTTAGAAAAATTCAAAATTTCTTAGCAGAAAATTTTTGAATTTTGATGTTTTTGATTCCCAAATTGGCGCTAAAAAAACTTCAAAAATCAACTTTACTCGAGCATAACAAAGTTTTCACGGCTTAAATAAAGCACAAATAAGCTTTTGTAAGCCTGCATAGCCTCTTTTTATTACTTTGAAGTTAGACCAATTATCAAAAACTTCATACGGGTTTTTCTCGACACTGAGACAATTTTTTGCAAATATTTCGAGATCGTTCGAATTACGACTGAAATGACTTTAATGTGATACATTACTCGACCCATTCCGATGATTATTTGTCGTACCTAAGTTTGCGCGGAAAACAAAAAGAAAACAAAAGAAAAAACTAAATCACCCGAATACAAAGTTCCTCCCCATTTTCAATGGTCGAAACAATAAACATATTACATTGAACTGAATTTAATTTGCGTTTTTATGGTCAAATTTTTTCAAAAGTTGCTTGAAACGCCTTTTTTAAGAGATCACGATTTGGGATAGCTCACAAAATCATTTTGGTCGACTTAAAGGTAGACAACGCGATCAAAAACTTGATTAAAAACCGCTACCACCACTCCAAGCCACCCCCGTTTTGAAGCTATTGTAACAAATTTCCCCGGTTTGAAGTACTTGGGGGTATAGGGTACAGGGTACAGGGGATAATTAAGAATATCCGAATGAACGTACCACCCGTCCATACTGGTGGACTCGTCCATGAGGAATATGACGTCAGAGGGACTCTGTCTGCAGAGGAAACACATGGTGTCATTGTGTCCCTTGTTCTGGTCCAGAATGGCCACACTCTCTGCGAACTCCTCGTTGAAGTGGTCCACAACCTCGGTTGAGACTATCTTGGCCGCATTTATCCAGTACTGGGCCTGTTGAGTCGCATCCGCTCTGTTTGGAACATCCTTCTGCTGGCCTTAAAATGTCACATTTTCTGTTAGTTTCATATGGCAAAAGTTCCAGCTCCACGTAAACTCATCTACATGCCGCCATCGAACGAAGTTTAAGTAAGTGCAACATCTTAAGTTGCAAAAAATTAGGGGCGTGTTTTATATGACAAGATTTAGTATGAGCTGAAACTGTTCATTTTTATTCTATGCATGAAACACGCGCTCCTAACCCCAAAGCCATGACAAATAGGCCATGACAAATAGGCCCCTTAGCCTAATTGTTGTGATAAACTTATTAAATAGATAGATATGTCTCGACGAACCGGATAAACATCTTATCTTGGGTAGCCCTTGTCTACGAAGGGATTTTAGAGATCCGGTTGATGGAAATCGAAATTGACACAAACAGAATCAGATAAAGAAGATAAACCAGCTCATTTGAGAGTGGTTACGACAGCCAGAAAAGACACGAACAAATTCCCGGGTGTTATCCAGCTCATTTTAGAGCGGAAACGACAAAGAGAATTTGGAAATATCTTTAAATAAATCTACCAAAATCCAGCTCATTTTAGAGCGGAAACGACCAATAATTCCCAGCAAGACAATTGAAATATGTCGTCTCTCCACTGTACAGTATGTCAAAACGCTTTAACCAATCAATCGGTGAAATGCGTCGGTTGTCAAGCTTCTGCCCACTCTGCGTGTATTGGCCTCAACACTTCCGATAAGGGCAACACTGCCGATAAGGTGGTTGGGCACATTGAATGGAGTTGCCCAGATTGTGGAACCTGTAAAAGAGATCTTTTCCGAGTTATTGATGAACTGCGACAAGAACTGTTCTCAATAAAGACTATGGCGCAAGATGTACACGAATTAAAGTCTGAGCTGCTATCGCTGAAGCAATATCGTGAACCAAGTAGTATAATTGAAAAGAACAAAACCAATTATGCTGGGGCAGCGAAGTTTAATCTGAATTCTTCGGCATTCACCAGAAATGCTCGTGAAAGTGTATCCTCAGAAGCTGGTAGCTCGAGGGTTACGAAGCGAAAAGGCTCCAAAGATAGAAATGACCGCAGACCAAAGAAGCCACTAATTACGAGAGAAGTGGTAACGGAAGCACTCAAAGGTGTAGAGAAGCCACCACCACGATGCCATCTCTATGTTGGAAGAATAAAACAGACAAATGATGAAAGTTATATAGTCGCATGGTGTCAAAGTAAAGGATTTCCTCTGAATCATATCAGGGAAATAACAAAGAAAAATTCTCGCCACAAAAGTTTCCACTGTGTATTTGACGGCGAACATGCAACAATCATTGATCAACCTAATTCTTGGCCGGAAAATGTTGTAATAAACAGGTACAATCTTGATGCAGAAGCCAGAACCTGGCTCAGAACTTTGAAAAGTGACTGACTAAAACCAAATAAAAAACCCGAGTCTCAATCGAATGCTATGAAAGTTGGTGTAATTAATATAAGTTCTCTAGCGAAAAAAGTAAATCAAATACAGAGCATATTGGCTATAGAACAAGTTGATATCTTGATCATAACTGAAACCTGGCTTAAGCCGGATACGCAATATATTCTAAATCAGTGTATAGACTCTTCAAATGAATATCGATACCATCATGTTTCACGAACGGCTAAAATAGGTGGAGGTGTTGCCATAATTTCTCGCGAAGAACTACAGGGTGAAAGAATTTTAAGCCATCTCTCGGACGATGGTGAATTCTTGGTAATTACGGTCGTGACTAGAAAAGTCAAAATAACAATTGCAGCAATATATAGACCGCCCAGTGGAAATTATAACGAGTTTTTTAATGAATTGACCGAAAATATTCTTGCCTCATCAATTGAAACCCAAATTCTCCTCCTGGGTGATTTTTAATTTGGATCTAGAAAACAGACGTTGTGCCAAATCCAATACATTTTGTTCGATTATACTGGAATATAACCTAGAACAGATTGTTAAGAAAGCAACTCACGAATACGGGAAAATTCTAGACCTCATAATTTGTTCAAACCCGGAATTGTGCTCACCCGTTAGAAATGAGCACGTTGAATACTCTGATCACCATCTATTGACGTTCACTTATGAAATCGCAATTCAACGGAAGCATAAAACCAGATTGACTATTTATGATTGGAACAATACAGACTGGAAACATTTAGAGACGGAAAAAGATCAGAATTTAATCTTGAATCTGAACACCAGTGACCCGAACAAGATGGCAGAGAATTTTATCGAAATTTTGCAGCTGCTGAAAACTGATTATGTGCCAACTAAGACCAAAGTTGTCAAAAACCGATTTTGTAATTTTTACGATAAAGAGTTAGCAGACGTAAAACGAAAACGTAGAAAATTAGAACGCGTAATGCGTGTAAATCCTGGATTAGAAAACGAAACAGCTTTCAAGGAGTATTTAAAGAAATGTAAAGATCTGTTTAGAGAGAAGAAATTGATATATTTTTCCAGGCGCTTTGAGCTTTCAAATAGCCATTCGCTCAAGTTTCGTGAATTGAAACGCCTTGCTGGAGAAAAACAACAAAACTTTCTACCACTGATATACTCCAGTGATTATGAATTAGCTGAAAACTTCAACCAATTTTTCATTCAGAAGGTTAGAAATTTAGTGGCAAATGTTAAAAGTAATGGCATCTCGCCGCCACTCTTTGCTTTCACTGCAGTTTCTTCTTTCCAATTCCAATATATGACTATAGATGAACTAGAAGAAGCAGTAAAAATGGTTTCAAACGCGAACTCACGAGAAGATATACTGAAAACGATAGATATGAAAAGAATAGCACACTCGTGGAAAGATTATTTCATCATTATGATAAACAATTGCATCGATCAGTCCAAATTTCCAAAGTGTCTCAAGAGAGCGGTGATAACTCCTCTCTTTAAAGACCACAAATTTGACCAAAAGGTTTCAAATTCTTATAGACCAATAGCGAATCTGATGTTTATCAGTAAAGTTTTTGAAAGAATTTTATATAAACAGCTCGATCAATACCTTAGCTCCTATAATCTTCTAGATGAACACCAATCTGCTTACAGGAAGCATTTTTCAACTGAAACGGCTCTGCTAAAAACTACAGATGATCTACTGACTAGTCTCGACAACAAGAGACAGGTCCTTTTGATAGCCCTTGACCTTTCAGCTGCATTTGATACCATTGATCATAAAACACTGAGAAAGATCATGAAAAATCGGATTGGAATGACGAATGATGCAGTGGATCTAATTCTTTCCTATCTAGAGAATCGGACTCAAATTGTTGCTATCAATGATGTTTTATCGAATTCTCAAGAACTAGAATTTGGAGTGCCTCAAGGTTCTCTTCTGGGACCCCTCCTGTTCTCAATCTACCTGACACCATTGAACGATATTATTGGCTCAACTAAATTTTCATACCAAATGTATGCCGATGATACTACTTTATACTGTGAAATTAAAAATGAGAGTGAATTAGAAGAAATAGAAAGATCTCTGGTTATTATTTCGAACTGGTTTTCGTCCATGGGGCTTATGTTAAATGAATCAAAAAGCCAAGTAATTAACCTAGCCACTAGTAAGTCAAAAGGTCTAACAAACGGTTCAATACTCATTGGAAATTCAACGGTTAAGCTGATGAAATCAACAGAAAACTCTGTGAAGTCTTTAGGTTGCCTCATTGACCGATCCTTGTCATTGAAAAAACAGATCGATTCCGTGTGTGGCGCCAGTTACCACAGTCTCCGGAAACTATACAGCATACGTTTCTACCTTGATTTTGAAAATAGAAATATGTTGGCAAGAATGCTAGTCTTAAGTCGATTAGACTACTGCAATAGCTTGTACTCGAGCTTACCAAATTATCTGCTCTACAAGTTGCAAAAAGTCCAAAATAGTGCCTGCAGATTTGTTTTCGGTTTGAAGAAGTCAACGAGTATTACTCCATGATCTACATTGGTTGCCCATAAAATCTCGAGTGATTTTTAAAGTCTTGACAATCGTACACAAATGCATTTTCAATCCTCAAATCGTTCCGTCTTATCTGAGTAAATATTTTTCACTACAAAAAAGCTCCTCCCGTTTCAGTGAAAGGACCATGGTCATTAAGAAACCACTGGTTAACACGAACTATGGAAAAAGGACGTTTAGATTTGCTGCCGCACACCATTGGAATAGTTTACCATGTAACCTTAAACTACCAAATGAAACTGAATTTCGTAAACAGTTGAAAACGTATTTGTTTAACCAGTATTACTATGAGACTTGTTTCAGTTAAAGGCTGCTAAAAAGACTGAAACTAGAAAGGTTGGAATTCAAAAGCTAAACGAAACCTTGCGTCTAAGAAATGTTCATGTTGAAACCACGTTTCTCCCCAAAAGACGGATAATATTGAGCTCTGATAAGATCAAGAGAGTGACATATGCTGTTTTGAGATCATCGCTAGTTTATGGGATTTTTCTGCCAGATTCCGTGACAGTTTCGTGCCCTGGTGGAACTCTCTCAACCCTTTGTAGCGATCAGGTTCTCAATGATGTGAAAAACTTGGATGTACAAACAGTGCTCATAATGGGAGGAACAAACAACCTGTTTGTCCGTTCAGGGCGCCAGTCATTGGGAGCGACTGAAGTAGCCGAGGAGATGGCGAGTGCTATTTTTAGACTCCTTGACTGCAATTTCGAAGTTGGCGTCATGTCACTTATTAGCCGGGAAGGTGAACGCTCTCTTATCAGGAGAGTGAATAAATGCTACAGAAATCTAACGGCATGGTATAAAATCCCGCTCTTTAAAACTGTAAAGTTCAGCTATCGGAGGCATGTTTGCGCAGATGGACTTCACCCCACAGCAAATGGCGTGCGCGAACTTGCTAAGGACTTTTATGACGCCTTCAGAAGCATAGAAAATCCAATGGCTGTGAAACGAAGGCAAAGAAGGCAACGACGATGAAACGCCCAGCTCATTTTAGAGCGGGTCCGATTTTTAACCATCTTCAAAGATCATTCTCTGTTTAAATCCCAGCTCATTTTAGAGTGGGTACGGCTATCGACAGAAACGAACTCATCTTTAGCGGAGCGACTGATTATTTATACGCCAAAACTGGTTTTTAATTAAACTCAAACACCTTTGAATTCAAGAAATTGGCGTCGAAATAACATATGTGATGATGATGATGATGATGGTAAGATAAGACTTTGAGCCACGACCCGACTTAGGATAAGACTAGAGGGCGCGACTTTGACCAGTCGCTGATTACGAGACTCGGTATTAACATGTTATCAAAATTTTTTGATAAGTCGCAAACCTCGAATCGGGAATTTTCATTTTCAGTAAATTAGGTGACTATTTGAATAATAGAAGAAGCGAGAGACAGAACAATTTAAATCAGTCAGAATCGTCTAAAACCGTGAAAAGTTATTGATTGCTGAGTTTTTCAAACGCCGGCAACAAAACTAACACAAAGGCAAAACTCTCATGGACCTATTGGTGGGCGCCGCGTGTTTCATGCGTCTGCTTTTCGTACTAATAATCGCCAGTCGCAGGAGGGTAACATGATTGGGGGTATCATGGTCTCCCACAACTTGTGAAAACCCTTTCTGGCCAAAACTTTGTTGTGCACAAAATGCTATAAGTGGGCTCCTATTAGTAGTTATTGATCAAAAAGTTGCGTTTTAGTACTTTTAGTTTTTAAACGAGCTTTAACACGCTAAATTACGTGTGTATAAAAAGCATTACTTCGTCAAAAGTTCTGCAGAAGAACAAAACAAAAAATATGGCCAACAAACTGCTGGAAAAGAGTCAGTGAACGCAAGGAAAAAGTAGAACAAATACTCAACTGTTGTTTTAAAAAATCTCATTATCAAATTTCAAAAAAAAACAGATGGACTTCAAGCTCGTTGAGTTTCAAGAAAAATTTTTGATTGGCAATTTTTTGATAAAACTAACCCAATTTGAAAAAACCACCTTCGAAACTAGAATTCGATCAAGTTTTTCGTGACCTTTTAGCTTTTGCCTTCCTTTTAGCAAAAAATGGATTGAACTTAGAAAGAAATCAAAAAATCAGTCAAACTGCAAAAAAAAAACAAATCGAATGTGAACTAATTTTAAGACTTTTTTTGAAAACAAAACGAAAAACAATTGCCACCTATTTAAGAGTATGAGAAACGTTTATTGACTCTTAAAAAGAAAACCCTACTAGTGGTAATAAATTTATTGTGTTTTAGCTTTTTTGAACATTGATAAAGTTGCTCGTTACAGTGTAAAACTATGAAGTTTGCTACAGACCGTTAAATGGATTTTCTTACAAAATTTTTCTGCGAATTATAAATTTTAAAATCTGGACATTCTCCCTCTAAATCAGGGGCGGATCTAGGATTTTTTCGAGGGGGGGGGGCGGATTTTCAGAAAAATTTTAGGGTCGGTCGGCAAAAAATTGATTTCTTAAAAAGTACCAAAGGGTCGGCAGGGGGTCGAATCCCTGAGGGGGGGGGGGGGGGGGGAGGGGCGTTTGCCCCTCCGCCCCCCCCCCCTAAATCCGCCCCTGCTCTAAATAGTAAAAGTTGTAATTTGAGTCGATGAAGATAACAGTGCAATCAATTAGCTTCCCCCAGTTAAATTTGGAGCAGTTTTGACTGCGGAGTAGTTCGCCTTATTTATTTAATTTGCGCTTAATCTTTCCGCATCATAGATAAATTCTTAAGCGCGCACATTTATTAGTCTGAAAATTTACCAACTTGGTAATCGTCAAGTCCTCAAAACATAAACAAAAATATTTTAAAAATTGGGCTCTTTTCCAGTTACCCCCTTTGATTTTTTTTCGAAATTTATTATATGAAAATCTATTTGAAATGACTTCTCATTATATGAACTGCATCAAAACGTGTCACCGTGAACAGGAGAACAAATTTTAACAACATTTCCTTCATGATCGCACATATGACCACTTAACCCCCTCGAAAAAATAAATGAAGATATTTAATAAGTTTTTGAGCACTTTAGTTTAATACAGAATTTCGTTAATTTTAGTGATGATAACTTTAAACTGAAGTTTCGGCAAAACTTTAGTGGATTACTGGACAAAACGGGTATATCTTACTAGCGGACTTAGGCAGAGAACGATTCTTTCAGAAATTTTATATATTATTATAATAATAGATAATAGTTAAGTTCATGAGCTAATGTCAGTTAGAAAGCCGTCTAATAGACCTCGAGATGGAGGGATATCGTGGGCGACTGCTAGCGCAGGGGATGCATTTCGCAAGAACCCTACCAGGAATATCTGTCAAGTAGAAGACAATGAAATTGTGTTTCTATCGAAAGATACCCATTGTCTCTGGCTTTTTGAGGTTGAAAACTAATCTGACAAATACTCACAGATCCTAATAATAATATATTTTTTGAATTTTAAAAGCTGTTTCTAGTTTGTTGGAAAAAGAATTTCTTAAGGAGTAGTTCTCTGCTGCGGTCGCACCAGTTTTACTAAGCGATCATTGCTGGTTGAATGCTTAGTAATTCTATCCTAATTTATAAGTCTCACCTTAGATCGTCAAATTGTCTTGACAAAAAGTAGAGTAGAAACAATAGTTAGAAAAGGTATGAATTAATTAGTTGGTTAGATACAAAGCACTGGGTTATCAGATTATATAAATGAATCGAACAGCTTGGAGAAATATACCTATGAGGTGAGGTGGAGCTAATCTTATTTTGTTCATCAATATTTTATCTTCTTACTAAGGTCGATGGCTGATTAGTATGAATGGGTCGCCCTTGGTTGTGTCCACTTCGACACTTCTGGTTTGGTCGTCAGTATCGTCTTTGCCGTAGTCCTTTGGGTACTTGTAGTCCAGACTTCCTCAGGTGTGGGTCTCTCGAGTATCTCGATTTATAATTTTATCGAACTTTAAATGAGAATTTATTCTCTATTTTATTTGTGAAAAAGGCTAGTTTAATTTTATTGTAAAGGCAGAAAAGAAAAATTATTTATCTTGAAAAGATCTGACTGAAGAGATCTGACTTGCTGCTTACTGAGCAAAATGAAACACTGAAGATTTCAGGCCAGTCCTTTTGCTCGTAAGCATAAACCGGCGGCTGATTCAATCTTTAATTATTCAGTTTTCACCTGCTCCTTTGTTCTCCCTTTTTAATAAGGGAATTTTCAACTAGTTTTTATTTGATTTTTTCAAATCAAATATCTTCAACTTATTAGTCCCCTTTGATAAAAACCGCAGCCTTCAGTTTGTCTTATTAAAAATTCATATTACTCTCTCTGATGCATCATATTGCAGGTGCACCTCTGCTTAATCAAAGCAAGGAGAATTTCAGTGCAGCCGGCAAGACTGCTAAATATTTATCCAGTTTGTTTCAAGTTAAGTTAAAAGGGACGTATTAATAATCGCCGCCCTTTTAAAATATTGAGCATGAAAAAATGAGAAAAATTGGACAAGTATTTAAAAAGGAGTGGATTTTCAAAACAAGATTTTATAGTCCTAATAAGAGTAAATCAGTCAATATCTGATTTAGTGAAAAGAGGCTTTAATTTAAATGGCACGCTCCAATTTAGAATTGGGTCGTTAAATAAACAATTAAGACAATGGTCTTTTGTGTGTGTGTAGTATTTCGCAATACTACAACTCACCCCTTTTTTTTAGAAAATTAAGCTGTTCGATTCTTACAGTTACCATGGTGAAAATTTAAACACTTTAATGGTTAAATACAATAGTTATAAAATTTAAAAAGAACATCAAACGAAAAAGTTATAAAGATAAGTTAGGTTTTATCTTGAGCTTCCTTCCGGCTTCTAGCTCCACGTTGTATGATCTGAGGATCGCTATCTTCCTTTGTGAAGCCTCGAGTTTTTGTTGCAACTTCACGATTTTCTTCTTTTTTATCTTGTTCTTGATTCGTAGTCTGCTCATTCCGTCCGTAAGTTGTTGAATGTCGTCCTGTTCTTCCTTTCTGTTTTTACATGGTTCGGAAAAGCAGTTATTCCCTCGAACGGGATGGTGACTTGCGTGCCTCCTGCCTTGAGGATGTAGCCGTGTTCCTCCCTCTTCTTTAATTTCCAGAAGTTGTTTTCGTTCTTTATAACCACTTCTGGCTGGGTTATAAAGTCGATAGGCATCATCGCCTTTTCCATTGTCGTTGAGTTGACGACTTCAATGAACGATGGCAGTTTCCATCTGTTATAATTTTCCTTTATTGAGTACTTTAAACTCGTTATATATTTTGGATTTTCCGTATCCAACTTGGTTTCTCTGCCTTTCTGCAGTTCCAATCTTTGGGTTAAACTAGGAAAATTGCGAGGGTTCTTATTTAACCCGTCGTCCATTGACAAAAATTGAACTGCTCCCGGTTTCCGATGTTTCTTCCTGAGAGGCAGCTTTCTTTTAAACTACTCTGGTGCTGGGTCAGCATTTTGGCAGTTCCAATTCAAAATTGGGTCATATTCCACTTTGCTAAACATCAATGTAAAATAAGTAAATATTCAAAATCCCGAATTACATTCGGATACTAAAGCTGATTATCAAATGTTTGGACAATGAAGGACAAAGTGTAAAATTGTATGTATATAAAAGGTGGAAAATATAATCTTGTGGTTTCACACAAACCCACCACGGAAAACAAATGAAGAAAGACGATCATGGTGTTTATTAACCACAGGAATACAAATGAAGAAAGACCATCATGGTGTTTATTAACCACAGGAATAAAGCATTTTCCGACACTGAGTTAAGCTCAGATATTAAACTTATGTAGTTAAAGCAAAAATGGAAATTTGGGCGTTAATTAACCCCTAATCTTAAATGTATGTCCACCTGGTTGTCATAACCAGCAATTTTTGTTACATTTTTTGATAGAAAATAGAAAAGATTTGAATTAGAATCAAATCAAAATGAAATATCGTAGAAAAGGAAAATTAAACAGACAATTTGCAAACTGTATAATTTTCAAAAGATAAGTTTTTTAGTTTCTCTTTGGTTTTAATCCTCTGCATCAGTCCATGTTCACATCTTTAGTACAGAAAGTCATCCTGAACTTTATGATGCAAAAATTTAACGTAAACAATCTTAAAGATGATGCGGTCCAATTTTCAAAGTGTTGCTTCTGAAAATTTGTTGTTTTTAAGGATTTAAATGCCTGCATGTTGTGGATATTGAACTACCGAATTGATATTTTGGCCAAATTGTGAGGAGCGAATCATAAGAGTCTCAAAGGCTGCATACAGCCACCAACAAGCATTTGCGTTGTTGAAAGAATATGGTACCATAATTTTAAAAAGGCTACATGAAGCCACCAACAAATGCTGGCATAAATCTGCGGCGGGTCGGGTCGAAAAACATTGTTCGCCGATTTTATGATAAAGAATATTGGTGAAAATTTTACTCAATGTGTTGAGAAGAAAGGAGGTGATATTTTCCTTTTTGATGAATTTCTTCTAGTTTACATTTTGTAACTTGAAAACTACAAAGGTAAAAATTAATGTCGTCGGTCCCTACTTGGGCCCTAAGAGGAATCCGATGGTGCAAATTAACTTCGCAGAATGAGTTTGTTACAATTTTACATTGGCTAGTTCTTTCATCAAAGGTTTCACTCTATTAATTCTCGTTATTGTACGTAGGGTAATTTGTCATTCCCTTAAGTGTAATACTGAATTTTCAGTTAATTAAACCGCCTGAAAAAGAAATTATTATAGACTCGTAAAACTGTAATATTTTAAACTCCTGGCCTTTTGCAATTTTTTTTGCAAATATGTTGTAGTCGAAAAACTTTTTTGTCTGAGCCATTGGGTTCCGATCCCTCTATCTTTATTTGATTTTGAGGTTGGTCCAAAATTGTTAGCGTACTTGACTGTTTTTGATCTCGGTTAAGAATTAAATCCGTGTTCATGCATTTTGGCATATCTTTTTGGGTGTCATACAGAACCGCTATTCATTGTAGTACATTTGTAGGATAATAATCGTAATCTAATTTTTTAGTAAGATTAAACAAAGTTTACTGCTCAGTATACAAAATTTTGGTAAACTTCACAAAACTTTAAGCGTTTTAAAAGCTTTAATGAAAATTAATGTTTTAAAGCACGAAGAAACGGGTTTGTTTTATTTCTATGTTTTCAAACGTTTGGCCTATTACACCTTTGTTTATATCTACTTTTGATTCTCTGGAATTTTTAGTACGATAGGCATTGACTTAATTTCATTCCTACAATAAGTGCTTTTTGCATTGATGCCTTTTTGTTCTAAGGACTTATCAATTCTAAACGATGTTCCTAATTTGAAAACCATGGCTGCTGGAGAAATTGAAATTACGCGGGATGATTTTGGTGCAATAGTTATATTTTTTATCAAGAAGTACATTTTGATAAAAGCTTAGATATGGATAACTTTTGCTTCTTATAGTACTAATAGGAACTCTTACATCTGGGTATTTTTTTAGTTCTAAGTTTAAATTCGGAAAGTTTATTGATTTAAAAATGTAAGAAATGAAATCCATTCCTAATATATTTAGATCGCATCCGTTCTCGGCTGAAATCCATGCTTTGATTTTTACCGGATTATCAGTGTTTGTACCAAAAGTGTTTGTTCAAAATTAGTATAACCTATAAGTTTAAGTTTTTCTCCATTAACAGCAACTGTGTTTGATCTTGATTTATTCAGCTGTGGAGGCTGTATTTTACAATATTGATCTTAACTGTCGAAATTAATAAGCGAACATGTTGCTCCAGTGTCTAGTAGAAATTGGGTTTCCAGACCGTTATTTTTATTTTTGTCTCCGACGTGATGTTGGTATAAGTTAATATAAAATTGTATTTTCGGTTCAGACGGAGACTGATCTAGTTTGAATTCACAAGTTCACACTCATTATCGTTATAGTCTCCTGGAATGTCATCATCACTAAAGTTGTGGATCTGGTAAGGTGAGTGATAATCGTTATTTTCGTTGAAGTGTTTCTTACTGTTCGACCTGTCACGCGATTGAGAACTTTCATTGAAGTTTGAGAAGTGCCTGAACTCTTGCTGAGAGTTTATGTCATTGAAATTGTTGTCTACTCTTGACCTACTCTTGCTATAGTTATGGTGACTTCTGTTTGAATTCTCTCTTAATTGAAGCGAGTTATAATTTTGCTCCTGTTGATCGTTATATTTAAAGCAATGGCTTATCGTGTGGCCTGACATGCAACACCAGTTGCAAAACATTGGGTTGTTTTGTTTGTTTCTATGCTCATGTGGATTATAGGCTGCGTTTATTTTATGATCCTTCATTAGTCCTGTTAACTCTTTAAGTTGATTCTTTATTCCCTCTATTTCCAATTTATTTTCTATGCTACTGGATGCTGTTCCGATAAATTCACTACTTATTGCAAAACTTAAGTCTTTTGTAGCAATATGATCTTTTAATTGCTGCCAAGTTGCGGGTGGATTCTCAATTAGGAATTGGTGCGCCTTTTGTTTTAAGCCTGGCGGGCTTAAGCCGCGTACAAAGAATTCCTTTTTCTTTGCTGTTCTTTGATCATCATTAAAAGTTGGATTAGGCCATCCACGGTCTACTGCAGTGCTTAATCTATGTATGTAGCTTTTAATGAATTCATCAGGTTGTCTTTTTATGTTTTCTGCTTCTATTCGTCTCCTATATTTATCCTTATCATCAGTGAATCTATCTATGAATTGGTTTCTTATATCATTCCAAGGTAAGTTTGCTGCTAATCCCTGATACCATTGAGCGGCTGGACCTCTTAATATTGAACCAAATAAGGCTCTTTGTCTGTTATCATATGCGTCTTGTTCGTCACCTGCATCTCCTGGTCTAGTGCCTAGGGAAAATCCTATCTTTTTCTCTACTATATCAAGAAAATCTCTTGCATCTTCATTCGGATCTAAGCCGGTAAACTTTTCGAGAGCTAAATCTGGGTATGCTACTACGTTTGCCATTTTTGTTTAATTCACTCAATGTTTTCTTAACAATATATAAAGGGTTTGGATGTGTTCTGTATTGATCAATTGTACGGACTAAAATATTTGTATTTAAGTTACAAGGAAGTTTGCTGGTTTCAATGAATACGAGTTTTTGTTAGATAGATCAATAGTGCTATGGGGCTGTTTAAGCTTTTTTAAGATAGAAGTTATCTCTGGGGTTTTGCTGCTGGAAAGAATGGTTAATTCGTGAATATTTTTTTGTGGGTGTTTGGACAAAATTGTGATTTGATCTTTTTGGATACTATACCAAATAATTTTTGTGGATTTATTATTTAATTTTAGTTTTAAATTAAATGGTGTTGTATTTACTTAATAAAAGTTGGTCATAGCATTTTACATCCTTTTAGGGACATAAATAATTATCTAGGGAATGATAAACAATATAAAAAATATTTAAATTTTTCTTATGAACTTGTTATGATTTTTAATTTTTGTTTAGGAAAATTTTGTGTTTTTAAGAAAAAATGATTAAAATGCAAGTAGTTTTGTGCTTTGGTATATTATGATATCAAAAAGCAATCGGGAGTGAAGCAATTAATCGCTCTTCCGGTATACAAATTATGTTATTTGGTATTTTTATTTGCTGAAGAATTGTGTCAATTTCTGGAGTATATCGACGAAAGAAGACGTATAATTCGTATTTATCTTCGTTAGGGTGTTTTGCTAATATACTAACATGATTTTTTTCAGTGTTAGTGATATACCATATGATGTTAGAGACTTTATTTCCTAATTTGATTTTTAAATTTATTGTACTGACGTCAATTTTAAAATGTGTTGACATTAATTTCACGATGTTTGTTTTCTTTTTCTTAAGCCAAGTTGTACTATTTGATTAGTATGTCCTAGAGTAATGAAAACCTCTTAGGAATTTTTGAATATTAACAAAGGTTATTAATAATAAGGTAAGGAAATAAAAAAATTTCTTTGGAAAAAAATGTTTCTAAAATTTTTTCTAAGTTTTTCAAGTTTTTTATTCGCTGAAACCTTAACTGAAACCTGAAATTTTGTTCAAGTGAAGTTTTGTTGATGCTATGGTATGGTTAACAGTATAACTATATGCCTTTATTGGTTATTATTGGTTCAAAACTTAATTTTTTTGTTAAAAATTTATAGAAATTTTTTTTTGACTGAAACGATAATCTGAAACCTGAAACTATGGTAGCTGAAGTTGAATTTTTTTAATCTTAAAATTTTCTATACGCTGTATTATATCTGGTTTTCGCTTTAACTTGCAAAAAAATTCGAGAAAACCGAATCTTTTGATATCTTAAACTTAGTTTTTGAAAACTCAAACCTGAAACTCTTAAACTCTCTCAAACTCGGTGCATGAAAATTAAAAGTTGGTTTTTGATAGCTGGTCTAGTGTAAATTGGAATTTTGAACAGGTTTGTAACTTCAAAATCAAAAATTTGTTTGCGGAAACCTAAGTTTTTGCGGCTGAAACTATGATTTCTAGAACTGAAAATATGGTTTGACCACTTGGTTTTAGAGTTTTGAGATTGAAAATTTAGGTTGGTCTCTCTAATATATTTCTATTCCAGCAATAAAATTGCCAAAAAGATGAAAATTTTAGCTTAAAACGACAATTTTAGTTTTCTGAAACTATAAGTTTGAGGGCTCAAACTAACACCTTCTAGAAGTTTTTTGAGTTTAAAAATTTGTTAGTGCATTAAAGATTCTTATTATCTTTCAATATTTCACAAAAATTTTTCTCGGGAAGCAAGATTTTTGGTTCTGAAACCAAAAACACCAATTCTGAAACGTACGTTTCAGCCTTAGGAACCAAAATTTAAAATTGGTTTGGTGGGTTTTAACACCGTTAGTTTTCTTTAGAAAGTCAAAATTCGGCGTTCGGAGCTCAATTTTGAGACCAAAAACTCAATTTTTGTGTTCTGAAACCTGAAACTAACAAAAACGTACCATTTAAGACCAGGTTTTTGACTTATGGTATCCAAATTTGGGTTTGACTAGTTCAACTTTTGCTGTTTTACCCGAATCCGTTTACAGAAACTTGAAATTTTGACCGGAAACTATACTTATTTTAACTGAAACGTTTGGACCTATAACTGAAACCTAGACTGAAACCAAAAATTTTAGCTGGTAAAAATCAATTTTTTAGTGCTTATGCTATCATATGAAACCTATTTTATCAATATAAAGTGGATGTGTCAGTGTTTTAAACTTAGTTTTTGTTATGAAACCTGATATTTTTGTGCTGAAACTAAAACTTGGTGTTTGGTGTTATGTGGTTAACGTTTAAGATTGGTTTTAGTGCGTAATCTTATTGTTAATTAGGTGTATATTTAAACTGTGTCAAAAAAAACTAATGATTTATCAAAAAACACTCAAATCCGTTCCTTCCTTTTTGGTTTTTGTTATTTTCTTCCTGTAGTTTCAGTAATTGGTAGCTTTACTGGATGATTTAGGTTTAAGTTACGTTAAGGTAGTTAGAATTAAAATGAGTTTAAGAAAATTTGAGGATAAGCCTCGAGAATTGATGAAGGATTAGGATAAATAGCAACATCCGTGGATGGTTTGAGATAATGTGATGAAGAATTCAATTTATCATACAATTTAGGGTACTCTTAGATCGCACATATGACCACTTAACCCCCTCGAAAAAATAAATGAAGATATTTAATAAGTTTTTGAGCACTTTAGTTTAATACAGAATTTCGTTAATTTTAGTGATGATAACTTTAAACTGAAGTTTCGGCAAAACTTTAGTGGATTACTGGACAAAACGGGTATATCTTACTAGCGGACTTAGGCAGAGAACGATTCTTTCAGAAATTTTATATATTATTATAATAATAGATAATAGTTAAGTTCATGAGCTAATGTCAGTTAGAAAGCCGTCTAATAGACCTCGAGATGGAGGGATATCGTGGGCGACTGCTAGCGCAGGGGATGCATTTCGCAAGAACCCTACCAGGAATATCTGTCAAGTAGAAGACAATGAAATTGTGTTTCTATCGAAAGATACCCATTGTCTCTGGCTTTTTGAGGTTGAAAACTAATCTGACAAATACTCACAGATCCTAATAATAATATATTTTTTGAATTTTAAAAGCTGTTTCTAGTTTGTTGGAAAAATAATTTCTTAAGGAGTAGTTCTCTGCTGCGGTCGCACCAGTTTTACTAAGCGATCATTGCTGGTTGAATGCTTAGTAATTCTATCCTAATTTATAAGTCTCACCTTAGATCGTCAAATTGTCTTGACAAAAAGTAGAGTAGAAACAATAGTTAGAAAAGGTATGAATTAATTAGTTGGTTAGATACAAAGCACTGGGTTATCAGATTATATAAATGAATCGAACAGCTTGGAGAAATATACCTATGAGGTGAGGTGGAGCTAATCTTATTTTGTTCATCAATATTATATCTTCTTACTAAGGTCGATGGCTGATTAGTATGAATGGGTCGCCCTTGGTTGTGTCCACTTCGACACTTCTGGTTTGGTCGTCAGTATCGTCTTTGCCGTAGTCCTTTGGGTACTTGTAGTCCAGACTTCCTCAGGTGTGGGTCTCTCGAGTATCTCGATTTATAATTTTATCGAACTTTAAATGAGAATTTATTCTCTATTTTATTTGTGAAAAAGGCTAGTTTAATTTTATTGTAAAGGCAGAAAAGAAAAATTATTTATTTTAAAAAGATCTGACTGAAGAGATCTGACTTGCTGCTTACTGAGCAAAATGAAACACTGAAGATTTCAGGCCAGTCCTTTTGCTCGTAAGCATAAACCGGCGGCTGATTCAATCTTTAATTATTCAGTTTTCACCTGCTCCTTTGTTCTCCCTTTTTAATAAGGGAATTTTCAACTAGTTTTTATTTGATTTTTTCAAATCAAATATCTTCAACTTATTAGTCCCCTTTGATACAAACCGCAGCCTTCAGTTTGTCTTATTAAAAATTCATATTACTCTCTCTGATGCATCATATTGCAGGTGCACCTCTGCTTAATCAAAGCAAGGAGAATTTCAGTGCAGCCGGCAAGACTGCTAAATATTTATCCAGTTTGTTTCAAGTTAAGTTAAAAGGGACGTATTAATAATCGCCGCCCTTTTAAAATATTAAGCATGAAAAAATGAGAAAAATTGGACAAGTATTTAAAAAGGAGTGGATTTTCAAAACAAGATTTTATAGTCCTAATAAGAGTAAATCAGTCAATATCTGATTTAGTGAAAAGAGGCTTTAATTTAAATGGCACGCTCCAATTTAGAATTGGGTCGTTAAATAAACAATTAAGACAATGGTCTTTTGTGTGTGTGTAGTATTTCGCAATACTACAAAAGGAATATCCTAAAAGAATGCATGGCTAGGGGCAGGGGCGGATTTAGGGGGGGGGGGGTGCGGTGGCGGTTGCGGACGCCCTTTCCTCAGGGATTCGACCCCCTGCCGACCCAAAGGGTCCCCCCTTTGATACTTTTTCAGAAATCCATTTTTGGCCGACCGACCCTAAAATTTTTCTAAAGGCGCCTTCGGCGCCAATATATACTAACTTTGAGGGGGAGCGCGCGCCAAAAAAAACGCGATTTTTTTGTCAAAATTTTTCAAAAAGTGCCCAAAAACGGATTTTTTGACTGTTTTTTCAAAAATTTGCCTGCGGCGCAGAAAATTTTGCCAAAATAGGGGCAAAACAGTGCTTTGAGAGAGCTCGAAATATCTATTTGGTCGACCTAAAAAAAAAAAAGGTCGTCAAAATTTTCCTTTTTGAAAATCCGCCCCCCCCCCCCCTCGAGAAAATCCTAGATCCGCCCCTGGCTAGGGGGATGTTGTACAGTAGGTCATTTGAGCAAGAGAGGAAGAGGAGATGGTATGTTAGATCCTTTGTAAAAAAGGGCAAAGGTATGCTTTTAAAAAGTTTAAAGCCAATCGATTAATTGGGGGCAACCCTTTGGCTAGTGTGGCTAAATCCATGCAAGGGATTTCATTTTTGGCTATTATTGAATTTAAACTCTTGAGTTTTTTTTGAGATTTCTTGATTATTTCGAGATTTTTGAATATTCAATGTTGGCTATTTCAATTTTCTAAATTTTGGCCCTTCTATCGTTAGAGACACTACCATTGATTGGCAATCAATTTTAATTCATTTTTGAACAATTGTATAAGTGGTTTATTTATTGAGTGTTTCGTGTGAATTAATAGTTTCCAACATGTTTAATGTATCGAGTGTTTCATGTGAAATTATAGTTTTCACAGTTCTGGATGTTCGAAATTAAAGTTCTTATACCCAAATGAAAATAATGACTCTTTGAGTTCAAGCATGAAAAGTGTTTAACCTGGAAGCAGGGGTGGATCTAGGATTTTCTCGAGGGCGGCCCTTTGGGTCGGCAAGGGGTCGAATACCTGAGGGGAAAGCGCCCCCCCCCCCCCTAAATCCGCCCCTGCCTGGAATTATTTCAGGCAAAATGCTCCAATTTCATAACTCTCAATTTTGGTCGTCATGGACTAACTTTTTTGAGTTTCTTAGATTTTTTTGATGCTCAATGAGTAAGTGTGAATTATTTCAACGGGCTGAATTATCCCGCATTCAAAATTATTACAAAATGAATTCAGACAAGCTAATTGATCCCATGTTTTTTAGCAAGACTCAAATACAATACGAATAAGTCATCTAAAAATCGAAAAAAAAATTCAAAAAATATAGCTTTCCTAAAATTTCCTTCATCAAAACAAACTGAGACAAGTTGAAGGGGGTGTTGTAACATTCAGGGCTTTGCACTGATACGGGCAGCCTTGTTTCTACATACATGATGGAACTTGATTGACCTTGAATCAATAGCATTGCGCATACTGCACTGTACAGTGGCATTTTAAGATCTTCTTTTTCAGCAGTTGTAAAGTTGATGCACAAAATCTCTTCAATGCTCTGTGCCAAATTTAGGTGGTTCAATATAACTTGAGAATCATTCAGATTTTGTTCGGTCAGTTGCCAAATTCCAGTGCCTCCGGGTATGAAACTGTCTGATGTTCCGAAGGCACTGACCAGAGCCAGTCGCACTAGAACGAAGTTCTCTGTCTTTTTGAAGATATTGGATGCGACTACCTTGTCGATGGCGGCTTTTGCCACTTCACATCCACTGGCTCCTGCCTCTAAGGTCTTGTCAACTCCTCTGCAAACTGAGACTATTTCCAGAACTAGCAATACGAGCGGCAGTTTGCATGGGCACTTCATATCGTATTTCCTGGGCTATCGACATGTTCGTAATTGCAACACTAACTTACAGAATTATTCCGAATCGAAGCATTTTTCTATTTCCCAGCAGCAAAAATTTTATTTTGCAGACTTTGGTAACAAAATATCAGTATATTTGTATTCATATTTTGATTTTGTTCTCTTAATAGCTACAATTGGCAGCTTATGCTGGATCCAGGGAAAAATATTACCGGCGTTTTTTAACTTTTTTTTTGACAACGAGTTCTGTAGTTTTTTTTTTAGCTCAAACGGTATCACAAAAACTCCCTTTGCTTCTCCAAATACATGTTGAAAGGATTTGGAATTGAAAAAAAAGATAAATTGTTTTTTAAACCGACACATTTTTTCATCAATATGTGAAAATCAAAACGTTTGCCCCCTCCTTGCTTTAGAAATCTTCATCACAACGTGGGACACTGCACTGCCAAATGAGAGCTCGCACGATTGAACTTTTTAGTTAAAAACCCGCAGTAACCGCCTGTCAGCAATCTTAACTAATAAATTTTTACTAACGAGATGAACATTTTGCATATGATGGTTTTAGTACGCCCAATACATATCAAATAAGAAATAAGATTTTTTTCTCTAGGTGGTAAACGGATATAGTGTTGCATTTTGCGATTTGTTGTTCTTGACTTCCTCCAGTTTTGCAAAACAAAAGTGTGACTCCTATCTTTAGACAATTGCGCTCCAAATCTCTTCTAGAATGAGCGGTTTGAAGCGGTTTTTGAGCGGTTTTTTGAATGTTTAGCGGTTTTTTATTTGATTTTTAGGAGACTTAATTAGCCTTGACGACTGTTTTTTGAACCATAGAAATTTTTAGATTGGTTTTTTGCTTATGATTTAGTATCATCGAAAATTAGAAGTTCAGACTTATAAGAGACTTGAGGGAATAAACTTGGGATGTTTCAGTGTTTGCCCCATGGTAAGAAAATGGTAAGAAAACTGATATTTTGTGTATTTTTTAATCTTTACAGTTTTTGCAAAAAATGTTGAGTCCGTTATCTAAGTTTTAAATATCAAAGGTAAATTACCTGTAAAGTGAACATGAATCCATCATAGCATGTTTGCTCGATTCATAGTAAGTCGGTGGTTTTGATTGTTTCATCGAGTACTCTCTTCTGATACTTTTCTAGCGGTCCATTTCCAGAATCTTCTAGAGCTTGATTGCTTCATTTAAGTTCATCTGACTTATTTATATAGCTTCAAAATTTCCCTCTACGCAAAAACAATGCACAAACATTCCTCTTTAAAAAAGTTCGGGCTCCCGTTTATCGTTTTTCTTAGCCTTGCAGCACATTCGAGGGGAAAAAATGTTTTTGCGTCGGCCTTGAATGAATCCCAGCAATAATTATTTTTTTTCCAGAGTGTTTTTTTTCTGGTTAACACAAACCTGTAAATTTTCTCCGCAAGAGCTATGTAAAGTGAGTCCATATCCATTGCCAATTGTTCGCCAAAATTTCTTATTTTAACAACTTGTCAAAAAAGTTGCAGTAAAGCTCCAACATTCTCACCTTGGCGTGCTGCAGTAAGAAAATTTCAAAAACAATGCGTTTTCTGTGCTCAATTATAGATTTTAGCACTTGAATTTTGTACAAACGTTTTCAACTGTATTCAAACTTCTGAAAAGCGGTTCCTGGAATGCTTTGCGAGTGCTTTAGTCAAACAGATATTTCGTGATTGTATGACTGGATTTATCCATATTACGGTATTCGAAGGAGGATTTTTCTACATAACCTCACTGTTTCCGCCGCAAAACCTCTTAGAGAATTCGCATATCTTTTTTTTTCTAGCACTATCCCTTAATTGTACAGATTTGATTAAGCATTTTTGAGGATACCATACCACAAAACTGTTAATTTTGGAATACGGAGTGCCGAGTTGCACCTGAAAACTGAAGAGAGGAATTACAACTAGTACAATTTTCAGCTTCAACCAAGACATTATCTCTTCTTGGGGATTTTTTATGGTTTGATTTTTTCATTGCAAATTTCTTCCCATAGTCTCCGATATGGTCCCTTCCATTTCCTTTCTCTGGGGATCTATAAGGGCTTTGTTTTTTCATTGCAAATTTCTTCATATGGTTTCCGACATGTTTCCTTCTACTTTCTGTGTTTTTGAAATTTGAAGAGATTTTGAATTTTGTGTATAAATTTGCAATTTTTGATATGCGTCCAGCTGGAAAAATTATTTGCACTCAACTATCTTTTGATTCATCTAAAAGAGAGTCTTTGAAAAAAAAATCTTTTATAACAAATCCTCTATTCCGACATTATGTCTGTTCTTACCATTGCTTTTCACCAACTTCACCGCTCACACCACCACTCAAACCCCCATGTTTTTTCATTTTGTGTTCTTTCTATTCAAATTATTCTTGCCCCATGTCATCCATTTTTCTCTTCTTGTTTTCTCATTGATTACCCTGATATGTACAAAATGCACGAGGTTCTTGACATGAATAGAAAACAAAGTAGCATCTTAAAGCTTCGCAGGAAGAATTTTGAGTGAGCACAATAACACAGTCGAATTTTTTGGTCATCTGAAAACAAAAAACTCGCATTTTTGCATGTTGGTCTTTTTTCTTGATAGAGGACCTAATCAAATTTCCGAATTTGAAAGTTTGCTAAGGTAACGCTCTGAATTTCTGCATATCGGTATCAAACTTCCATCTCTTGGACAGTGACTTAGGCAGAGTTTGACACTGTGGGTAGTAGTGGAAATGGCTCTCAACTCTTTTCACAATTGATTTTGTTATTTTACGCTTTTATAAAAAAAATCTTAACAACCATAGCTTTCCGGATGAATAAAATGAAAGATCTTTTCTTGTAAGATCGCAAATTGGATGAAAAATGATTTTTTGAAGATTTGTGCAGATAAATTTTTGCTAGATTTGCAAGTGTACATTTTATTTTGAATTTCCGATTCCCCTGTTACGATAAAAGCTAATCAGGTTTTACATTGCTGCGAGGGTTGGAACACTATCTTTGTGGTTGTACCTTTGCAAAAAGTCTATAAAACGAATACATTTTTCCCTACAATTTTTTTACTGATGAAATAAAAATCGACTCTTGCTTTTTTGGTGTTCATTTTGTAAACAGAGTTTTTTGATTGAGCGAAAAGTTATTTTTAGATATCGTATTTTGCTAATTGATTTTACGGTTTAACCAAAAACTTGAAAACAGAACTTCAAACTTAGAGGCAAAATTTACCTAAGAAAAAACATTGGTAAAAATTTAATCGATTATTTATCAAAGATTTTTTTTATCCCCACCCGAAGCCCAAATATGGTTTTTAATATTTAAAGTCCTGTAAGAATGATTTCAGAAAAAAAGTTTCAGATGTTTTGAACAATTGATTTTGTTAATTTACGCTTTTCTAGCTGATGTCTTTACAACCATAGCTTTCCGAGAGAATACAATGAAAGATTTTTTCTTGTAAGGTCGCAAATTGGAGTAAAATAGTTGTTTTTAGATTTGTGCAAATTATTGTTTGCTAGAATTCGAAATGTACATTTTTATTTGAAAAATCAATTGACTTGTTTCGGTAAAAGCTAATCAGGTTTTGCCTTGCTTCGAGGGTTGGAACACTATCTTTTTTGTTGTACCTCTGCTAAAATTCTTTATAACGCATAGATTTCAATATCTGCCATTTTTTTGTATAAAAATGCAATTATCCAAAATAAATGGAGCCACCGCTGTGATTTGAAGATTTTTCAATGCCTGTTGCCCATCAGGTTTTCTTGGTCAGCTTTTATACTCAGTCAAAATTTTATATCTAGCGGATTACTGCTTCTCACTTTGCTGAAATGTGCTTCAATCAAAAACAATATTGTATTCTTAATTTGCAAGGTAAATACGCTTTCAGAAAAAGTCAGAAAAGTATGTTTCTCCAATAAAACTTCAAAGCTACAAAAAATGTACATCTCTTAACCTGAAGCCTATAAATTATCCTTCGTTTTTTAATAACTGATAATTCCTCTTCCTTATAGCAAAATCAAATTAGGAATCAGATACAATTTGTCACTTTCAAGTCCTATCTACCACAGTTGAAAACAAAACAGGTAGTGTATAAAAGTATCTGTCCGTAGTTTAATTCAAATCGTTAGTTTAATTCAGTTAGTTTATTTGCTTCTTCAAATTTAAGGCATTTGTCTTTATACCCTAATTATTCAAATTAATAATTATTGCCTCACTCGTTCATTTGATCAAATATCTTTTTATATCGCTCATTGATAGTAGCTACTTCAATATCCAGCAATTTTTGTTCTTCCTCAGCCATCCATTTAAAACCTAATGTTGTTTTACTGACCAAAGTTCTAGAACACCTAGAAGTTCAATGATCAGGTTCTGTGAGCACTTGTTATACTGAAAAATGGGAACATTAATCAAATTCATTGACTTTGAAAAAATTTTCCACTGAAATTGTAGTTTGTGTCTCTTTTAACTTGCTCTGGGAATGCGAATAGAATCAAAATCAAGAACTGCTAGATTATTGAATAGTTTGTTTCCTTCAGAAACTGGAAAAATGAACCCTTCTAGTTTTTTGAACAAATTTTTGCAAAGCTCAGACACATACTTTGGGTAAAAATGTCTTGCTCAATCCTTACATCTAAGAAGATGTTTGTTGAAGTTTTGAGAGATTTGAAGCAGCTATCTCAACTAGGTTACCTAAAGTAACTACTGTTTTGTCAAACTTCATATAATTCGTCGAGTCAATTATCCTACTTTTTCGCCCATGTTTTCACCTAAGTTGTAGAAAAAAATTTCACGTTCAGTTATTTTTTCATTCAACCAGAGGTAAGGCCTCGGCAAAAATTTGACAAAATTTGTTAAGATCATCACCAGACATTGAAATACATTTCGTGATGTATCTGAAAATGAGAGTCAAGTTGATTTTCGTATGGCTTCATGAGCTGAAGTGGATTCTTAATTTTTGTGTACAAATGATAATTACAGAAAAGTTCTCATAAGAGGTTTGTGTACAAAGAATGCAGACATCACATTGGGATAATTTTGAGGAAAACAGCAAAAATGTAACATTGGCAATCAAGTTAAATCTCCACTTTGTCTTCTGTTGCTTCTGAATACCTTGTTCTACAAACTCAAGAATCTCTAACTACCCTTGATTTATTATCAAGTCAGTTTTCAATTACAGCATATTCCCGTAAAAGTGTTTCTTTCAATGAGATAGAAGTACAATTAGTTAAAGACCCTGAAGTTCCGGAGATCGAATCTTAGCGCACCAATAATTTTGGCTGCAAATTGCAGCTTGTGGTATACTTCTTTAAAATTCTCATTGATAACCTTGATTTGATCTTCCACCAGAGAATCTTGACAAGCCTGCAACTCCATCTTCAGCTTTTACTCATTCTCCCCTCTTCTTCTACAATAATCAACCTTGTTCTTGACCGATACAGTAGCGCTAGATTTTCGTTGTTTTGCTCCATGCTCATGCATCTGATGTTGCTAAAGAGAGTAGTAACTCAAAAAAAATTTTCACAAATTGCTGATTGCTTCTTCGCATTCCGTTTTTAGAATCCAACTTCATCTGAAAAATGATGAGAGGTTCAGCGGTTATCGAAACTACGAAACTGTAATCAATATTTATGAAAAAGGTACAGATGAAATTGCGCAAGACTTTTATTTGAAAAATAGGTGTTTTTGTAACAATTTTTTTGAATCAACCAACCCATCGGAATCAAGCCTTGTTGGACGTGAACTCATTATAAAATTTTAATTTCTCTTTTTTTTGGAAACTATTGAGCAAAATCACTTGAACTTCCACAAGCTACTTTAAAAGAGAAAAACCCTACAATTTTCTTACTGATGAAATAAATGTCGACTCTTGCTTTTTTGGTGTTCATTTTGTAAACAGAGTTTTTTGATTTGATTGAGCGAAAATTTATTTTTAGATATCGTATTTTGCTAAATAATTTTACGTTTTAAACAAAAATTTGAAAACAGAACTTCAAACTTAGAGGCAAAAAACACCTGAGAAGAAAAACATTGGTAAAAATTTAATCAATTCTTTATCAAAGTTTTTTTTTATCCCCACCCGAAGCCCAAATATGGTTTTTAATGTTTAAAATCCTGTAAGAATGATTTCAGAAAAAAAGTTTCAGATGTTTTGAACAAATGATTTTGTTAATTTACGCTTTTCTAGCTAATGTCTATACAACTAGAGCTTTCCGAGAGAATGCAATGAAATATTTTTTCTTGTAAGGTCGCAAGTTGGAGTAAAATTGTTGTTTTTAGGTTTGTGCAAATTAATGTTTGCTAGAATGCGAAATGTACATTTTTATTTGAAATATCAATTGAATTGTTACGGAAAAAGCTAATCAGGTTTTGCCTTGCTTCGAGGGTTGGAACACTAACTTTGTTGTTGTACCTCTGCTAATATTTTTTATAGCGCATAGATTTCAATATCTGCCATTTTTTTTGTATATATATGCAATTATCCAAACTAAATGGAGCCACCGCTGTGATTTGAAGCTTTTTCAATGCCTGTTGCTCATCAGGTTTTCTAGGTCAGCTTTTTATACTCAGTCAAAATTTTATATCTAGCAGATTACTGTTTCTCAGTTTGCTGAAATGAGCTTCATTCAAAAATTATATTTTATTCCTAGTTTGCAAGGTAAATAGGGTTTCAGAAAAAGTCAGAAAAGTATGTTTCTCCAATAACACTTCAAAGCTACAAAAAAATGTACATCTCTTAACCTGAAGCGTATAATTTATTCTTCGTTTTTTGATAACTGATGTTTCCTCTTCCTTATAGCAAAATCAAATTAGGAATCAGATACAACTTGTCACTTTCAAGTCCTATCTACCACAGTTGAAAACCAAAACAGGTTGTGTATAAAAGTATCTGTCCGTAGTTTAATTCAAATCTTTAAGTTGATTTTCAGAGAATTTATCTATCTTCAGTTAAAATATTTGCTTCTTCTGCGTATTTAAGGCATTTGTATTTATACTCTAATTATTCAAATTAATAATTATTGCCTCACTCGTTCATTTGATCAAATATCTTTTTATATCGTTGATTGATAGTAGCTACTTCAATATCGAGCAATTTTTGTTCTTCCTCGGCCATCCATTTAAAACATAATGTTGTTTTACTGACCAAAGTTCTAGAACACCTAGAAATTCAATGATCAGGTTCTGTGAGCACTTCTATACCAAAAAGTGGGAACATAAATCAGATTCATTGACTTTGAAATAATTTTCCAGTGAAATTGTAGTTTGTGTCTCTTTTAACTTGCTCTGGGAATGCGAATAAAATCAAAATCAAGAACTGCTAGATTATTGAATAGTTTGTTTCCTTCAGAAACTGGAAAAATGAACCCTTCTAGTTTTTTGAACAAATTTTTGCAAAGCTCAGACACATACTTTGGGTAAAAATGTCTTGCTCAATCCTTACATCTAAGAAGATGTTTGTTGAAGTTTTGAGAGATTTGAAGCAGCTATCTCAACTAGGTTACCTAAAGTAACTACTGTTTTGTCAAACTTCATATAATTCGTCGAGTCAGTTATCCTACTTTTTCGCCCATGTTTTCACCTAAGTTGTAGGAAAAAATTTCACGTTCAGTTATTTTTTCATTCAACCAGAGGTAAGGCCTCGGCAAAAATTTGACGAAAATTGTTAAGATCATGACCAGACATTGAAATATATTCCGTGATGTATCTAAAAGCTAGAGAATCAAATTGATTTTCGTATGGCTCTTTGTGTTGAAGTTTGTGTTCAAATTGATTCTTAATTTTTGGATCCTTTTTTGGATGATCAACCAACCCATTGGAATCAAGCATTGTTGGGCGTCAACTCATTATATAATTTAAACTTCTCTTTCTTTTTTGGAAAATATCAAACAAAAACACCTGAACTTCCACAAGTTACTTTAGAAGAAAAATACCTATAATTTTTTTTACTGATGAAATAAAATTGACTCTTGCTTTTGTACGCAGAGTTATTTGATATTGTATTTAGCCAAATAGTTTTACATTTTAACCAAACATCTAAAATCAGAACTTCATACTTACGGGTGAAATACATCTGGTAAAATACACCTACTTACGGAAGAAAATTATTGGTAAAATTTAATTGATTATATATCGAAGATTCTTTTTGTCCCCACCCGAAGCCAAAATATGGTTTTTCAAATCCTGTAAGAATGACTTAAGAAAAAAAATTCCAGCTGTTTTGAAACTTTTTCAGGTTTTAGTTTTCCTCGAAAATCTACATAGAAACTAATGAACTTGATTAACTCTGAAGAATAAACTAAGGTTTTATTGATCATAAACCATGAATTTGGATTTTTGGAAGAGAAAAAATATAGAGATGTTACTTCTTATAGTTTTCTTTTCTGCGTTTTCTTGGTTTTGTCAGCACAAAACATACGATCAATTATTTTTGAGATTGCTTATATTTAAAATTTTAATTATTGTGAAGACTAAAGCACTGAAAATCTAAGCTATTCTCTGATTGAAAGAAAGAACAAAAAACAACCAAAAACAATTTTCTTCTCATGGGAAACGTAAAAAGTGTAAAAAAAACCGTAAACTGGATTTTTAATTCTGTTCGGGTTTTAATTTTGAAAATCATTTTTTTTGAGCAAAAGCTGAGATTTGATTGATTGCGATTACAATCTAAACTTACAAATCCGTCTCTCAATGGCTAAACCTAACCAGTTCAACCAAAGGTATTTTTACTCGATACTTAAAAAAATTTCAATTTTATTTCTGTCAGTTTTCCCTCTCTCTGCTCTAGTTCGTTTGAAATTCTGGTCTATACTCAATTCTTAGTCTCTGTTATGAATTCCAAAACACTGTTCAAAATAACAGCTCACGCACTCGGTCGAGCTTTCAACCGGAAAGCCCGACCCAGTCTCTGGGATCTTAATGGATCAGAACGATGTCAAAACTCAAGAACATCGTTCTGATCCATTAAAACTCAAAACTTCAAAGAACATCGTCAAATGCAAATCCTCATTTTTGAGAGACAATTTCAAAATTTGAATATGATGGGACAAGTAGCTAAAGATGTTGAGATGCAATACCCCGATAATCTTGATTCACATTACTTAAGTAATCATTCGAAGACTTCCTCTTCCTTTGGAAGGATGAAGAATTTGTTATCAATCCCTTCTACATATATGAAGATGAACGGTTCTCTGAACCAAGATCCTCAGTGAGCTAAGCGTTAAAAAACCACCAGCAAGGAAACAAGAACAGCATTGATATCAATTGATGCTCTGCAGCTCATTGATTATTGTTTTTATAAGTAACTGTTGTTGTGTCAAGCTCAATTTAAGTTTTCTATCTAGCAATTTTTTTTAAGGTTTTCAGTGGAAAAACAGTACAAAAAACCAAAAACCGTTTTTTAAAAAAATCCTGTTGAGACAAAAGAATTAATACTTAAATTTTGACAGAAATTGTCACATATTGTTCTTTTGTTAAAAACTTGGAATCCGTTTTTGAAATGTGTGGACAAAAAACAAAAAGGTTTCTACAAAATTATAAAACATTTTTTTCATATTCGTTAGAAAACTAAACCAGTTTGGCCAATTTGTGTAAATTTGAAGTGTGTTTGCAATAGGTTGAAAAAGATAAACGTTTTTTGAGTTTATCTTGAAAAGGATGTGTGCGTTAGTAAACACTTGCAAATAATTAGAGAAGTACTGAGCGAGTATCCTGTTGTATGCAAAAGTCTAATTAGAACATATTTAATGTCATTTGAAATTCCTGCGCAACATTGTAAACACTTGCAAAAATTTAGAGAAGTACTGAGCGAATATCCTGTTGGATGCAAAAGTCTAATTAGAACATATTTAATGTTATTTGAAATTCTTGCGCAACAATCTTTGTACAGAACTTGGCAATTGTTTTTGCTCCTTTCCACTGCAATACTTGATGGTTAGCGCAAATAAAATGATTGAATACTTCGCCTTTTGATGAAAAAACATTTAATAGCAATCTGTTATTAAATGGAATAGAAGTCAACCATTTTATGTGAATGTTTATATGAATATATGATATGTGAATGATTATTTGATATATGTATGAAAACTTTCTTTTTGACATATCTACTCGGCGATTAGAAATACTGTTATTCACAATGCTGAAAACTTTAGACTCATAAATTGGAACTCAATTCTGATAAAAATGTCAGCTTTGAATCAGGTGTTTGACATCTGTAATAAACTGTATGACATAGCAAATAAAGATAGAAGAGAGGTTAGTGTCAAAGTCTTGAGGAGTGGTGTCACAGGCCCCAGGCTTGAGGAGTAGACATCAAGCTTTCCACCAAGAAAAGAGTAGCGAGGCCGCCTCGGCTAGCTCACAGTTGAAAGCTGCAATGGAGGAAGAAGTGCAGACGAATGAAACGATGGAAGATCTGAACGAAACGAAAGACGAGCTGGACCGAGTGAGAAAAACCTTGGCCAGAACTGAGGAAGAAAGAGAGATGTGGAAGATACTGTTTGAGGACTGCAACAAGAAACAAGAAAAAGAAATAGAACGCTTGAGGCAGGAATATAAGTAGCGATTGGAACGATTGGGATTAGCGACAACGAAACGACCATTACCTACAGGGAATGTTCCTCGTGGGAACTCCCCGATGGAGCTTCTGACGCCTCGCGAAATAAGTTAAACAACGGAAGTGCAGGTCCCAACAGGAACTGGTAGAGTGACAATCCCGGATCCAAGCGACACCCTGTGATCCTGTCGTGAAAAGATCCATGCAGCAGCTGGTTGAAGCCGCATGCCGGATCGTGGCCAACGGGAGTGTGCCAGGTTTCGGGGTGACTGCACCCTATGTAACAATCAATGATACCGGCAGAGGAGAACTCTCCTAAGAAGTAGTGAAGAAAGCAGGAGCTGCTACACTGACGTGGTCAGTAAAAACCTTCAACAGAAAGGCAAGGGAGATACCAGTGAAGAAAGTGTCGCGTGTATTTGACATACAGAAGGATAATCAGATGAAAAACAGCTTCACGGGTGACCCAGATAGAAACACGCGAGCATGTTTCAATCAATCAACTTGAAGTCCAGCGATGAACATGCAGCAACCGCCCCTTGGAATGTCGCATTCGATATTGGGCGATAGTTTAGAGAGAACTTTGCCAAACAATAGAGAACCTCATGAATCACTACGGTGATGGCATTCGGAGGGGCCACAGTAAACCAGCTGTATCGAATGGTGGAGTTGATGAACCCAGGCAGGATCGTTGACGTATTGAATTAATAGGCACAAACAACGTGTCCAGAAACTCGGATTTAGAAGAAGCTCAATGAAAAGCAATGCTGGTGTGCTTGTTTACTGTAGTGCGGCACAAGTTTCAGTGCGCGGTACTGCCCGTCTGGACCATACCGAGGAGCACGAGAACACAATCATCCACGAATAGAAAGCACAATGAAATAGTTATAAGACGGAACAACATATGGCGTAATCTGGCGAGTCGCAATGCTGGATGAATGATCTTGATGGACTTGGAGCATGAGCTGAGAGCTCTGGATCAAGCCAGATTCACCACTGACGGAGTAAATTTCGACAGTGTAGAAGGACAAGCCTAGATGAACCATGTCTTCTAGGTACAAATAGATGAGTTAGAGGTTGAACTATTCGACACTGGAGCACTGAGAATGGAAGAAGCGACAAACGTGCTGGCGGTTTCAACCTTTGTGCTTCCTAATCTGGAGACAATCTTAGTATCAGTCTCAGCCGTGCCTCAAGTGATGCAGAGCTCTAGTGATCAAGAACATAGATCTGACTTTTTTGGATCGACTGGAGGAGGCACCCGCGAGGAGGACCATTCACCCCTACGAGGGTTGGGACCGGTCAATCAAACAATGGATACAGCCTCGGCCACCTCCAGGTTGGAAACGATGACGACGACTACAATCAGGGAAGAACGCCGTCCAGATAGAAGTTCCGATACCGTACCAATGGCACATTTATAAGCAAGATTTGGTGAAACTTCAAACAGTAAGATTTGGAGAGGATGCAATGAGAATGCTGAGTGGTGGGAGACTGTCAGTACATTGACTGTACTCGATTGTGGGAGTAGACTGTATGATAGCAGCAGGAATGCACTTCAGCTCCACGACAGCATTACGGTTTGCTGATTTTGAGGGACTGCCCTCAAACAACACCATGGGTCAAGTGAACGCATGATCCTTGCAAGATGTGAAAAAGAATCATAGCGAGCAAACTAGAGAAGAGAAACCAGGGAGATTTTTGACAAGTAGATCAGCGACGGAGCAACTAATGAAAATGTTTAAGCAAGTACAAGGGCCTCCAGCCCATTTGAAGGAAAGAGCTTATCCGAAGCAGGTGACCCACAAGAAGGTGATGCTGAAAGATACGCCGAGTTAAGATTCAGAATAGACGACAAAGCAGAAAAGAGGAAGGCAAAGACACTAGTGATTTTGAGCTCAGACTTCGTGAAGACCTCTAAGTCCTTATTTTGGCCCGATGTGATATTGTTGGCTGGAACCGACCTGGCTTAGATGCAATCCAAATCAATGGCAACTGGGATTCAGCGACAGACCGAAATTAAACAATCGTGTTTGCCGGCATTAATCATCACCTGCACAGCCGAGGTCTCCTGAGCAGACCCAGAGAGCCAGAAACGGCAGAAACTGCGATGTGGCCAGCAATTAAAACATTTTGGAGTCTATGGGCGAGATCAAGGACGTGTTGAAGGAAAGCGATTTCCAGAAAACAACGCCAAAACCAGTGTTCGTGTTATCCCCGGGATATGACCACCTCCCAGATGGACTTAAGTTTCTGTATGCAATGATAGCGCTACTCTCAGAAGGGAAATATGATGTGATCATACCTACCCCAAATCGCGAAGTGGGGAGAGGAACTTGAAACTAATTTGATCAGAATTGCCTGAAGTATGGTCGGATATCTCAAACGCTATGAGAGGATTCAAAGATCATTCGCCACACATGCTGGCGTTAGATGAAGTGATGGGATTGGAACTGTTCAATTTAAGCAAACAGCTCAAGATGAAACTAGGAATCGACCATCATCATCAAGTGACAGTGGGGATGTCTAATGACCTGTGTTTCTTCAGAGGAATGGAGCTCGATGGAGAAGAAAAGCCGAAAAGACAGAACGCCAAAGATACGAAAGCTCACTCGGAACCTATTGTTTTGCCAACGAAACCGGAAGCAAACAAGTGGCTGCAATTGACACCTCGAACAGCAGCGTTGGGCAAGGACATTTTCGAGCGGGGCCTGACGATGATCACGAAGATCCACGCTTACCTAGTGATTGAACTGAATTTAGCGGAAAACGAAGGAGAAAAATCAAAGGATGTACCAGACAACACTCCAGATTTTATGGACCCAGAAGGTGAGAGGAGAAGGTGGTTTTGAGAGGTAAGATGGCATGTTGAAAGGGTTGGGGGAAGGATGGACCGCGTCCTTCCTGGCAAAAGTTTACCCGAGACTCTCTCGCTATCTAATTCGGGAACTCCTCCAGGACTCCTCCAGGACTCTCTCGCTATCTAATTCGGGAACTCTCCCTGAGCAGATTAGGGAGAATGTGAAAAACTCTACAGGCTCTTGAATTAAATACGGGATCTAAGACATGCTCTGATCCAATACCTGCTGCAGCAGAATCGCTTCGGGACCGGAGAAGACAAGAAGAAGATGTGAAAAGAAGAGGAATGGCGACGTTATGCGAGGCGCATGCACCTACTTACCGATTTAAGCCTAGCTATGAGGACAGATATGTTAGCACTGATCAGGGGAGTCAGCGAGTTTGTGACGACACTTTGCGTCCAGCAGTGAGGTTCGCGTTCCCTGACATGAAAGTGGAAGTCTACAGGAGGTCGTTGTTGCACCTGAATCTCATTTCAGTAGTGGACGAGAGCACACTCAATTGGTGCGAGCAGAATTTGCTACACGAATCAATTAGCGGGGATTTACTGTTTGCAAAAATACAGAGCCAGAATTGACAGCAGTAAACTTCAATGACCACGTACGCGATTGAATGGGTGAAGTGGACAGAGGACATGTCGAGGTGTTCCAAAAGCTCTGGAGTTTGAGGCCCTATGACAAACCAAACGACGACATAACTATAACTGCTCGTCTCGTCGCCTCCTACCAGAAAGTGAGAAAAGAAACTGAAGAATGGCGTGACTACAAAAAGCCAACAATAGAAATACTCGATTTTCCCTTAATTCAGAGAATGTTGCTCGGAGCAGACTCCGTTGTACACACTCCCAGATTGAGAGCACTTGAGACCAATGAAAAAAGGATGGCAAAGTTCTCTGAGTCGATGGACGCGTGCTTCATAGGCAGAAATGCTGCCGTATTGCAGTACACGCAGTTTGCATATGTGGACGAGTCGACGAGGAGAAGGATGAGCAACGCAGCCACTCCGAAACCTGGAAGATTCGAGAAAGAATGGAACAAGTTGGACCTGGAGCCAACTGCCATGAGAGGCAAAGCAGACTTGCAAGAAGCCGCACTGATAGTGACGAACGGGAGACCAGAGTTGGCAATAACTGCAAAACTGCTGACAAGGAGTGCTATAGCGCCCTTCAGCTGTGAGAAAATTGTGATAAAACACGGAGAAAAAAGGACCGGTCAGCAGGCAAGCTAGTCGTGCCGAAGCTCCCAGTCGAGACAACGAACAACGAGCAAGGACCTTCAGCGTCAGGAAAAGATGAAAAGCGAGAAGAAGAGGAGAAAGAAGACCGTCAACTGAAAGAACCGATGGAGCAGGACCCCGACCACAGCCTCAGTATGTGGTGCGTCTAGCCTGAACTTCAACTTCTTTGAACATTGGCAAGGACGACTGAACCAGCGGAAAATGAATTTTCCATGCCGGAGCCTCCCTCAGCCGTTATGAATATAACCCATAACATGCCGGAGAACAGCTCTCTTGGTAAGAGTGAAACCACTAGAAAGAAACTTTCAACGGGGTCTCCGCGCAGGAGAAGAATAGAAGGCGCAGCCCGAGTACCTTTCTTGGTAAACCTGCCAGAATAAAAGTTCACCACAGGGATCATGAGAACAGAACAGGCTGTGGTATGTACAGTGTTGCTTTCATGGAGGAAGTCTGGACAGTAGTGCAGTGCTACGAGACAAAGTCGATGTTGAAAACAGGTCTCAACAGACCACTTATGCGGTAAACCCTTGTCAAGTTGCACGAATGTGAAGGGAGATGAGCTAATTGTTACTTGATTCGGCCACTGATCCAAGTGAAGCAATTTCTCCGATCAAGGGGACGCAACAGGAAAGCAACGAGGAGGTGATATACTTGTCCAGAACTCGAAAAGGAACGATGCGATCGAATATGGTGATTGACAGAATCAATGATATGAAGATGAAGTTGAGCGGCAAGGTAACGTTGAGAAAAATTGGAAAAAAAAAGAATGTATTCTGAACCTCCAACAAAAGCTGTCATCTCAGCTGAACGAAAACAAGTCGAAGATGTCATAGATATGGGGCAAGGCGATGACAGATTGCCTGGCCCATCCAAAACGATGATCGATGTAACGGTGATGCCACATATCATCATGGCAGGATTAGGGTCAGCCAGCTAAAAAACGGAGAAAAGTGATCGCAATCTTACTGGAGCTACGCTAGAAATGCAAATACTTAGCCAATGTGGTGAAAGTATCCTTCGAAATTTCAGACCATCATGAAAGATCACGGAAAGTGAAGCGTCATAGAACAGCTGACCCCAGTCGAATAAAACCGATTGACAGTATCGGACTCCGACACGATAGACGAACCCACCGGTGGGTACATGGAAATGATGGAGTACGGTAACTCTGCAAGAGGGCACCCGATCACACTAGAAAATGAAGGTGCCATGGATTGTCACCTGAAAGAAATTATACAGGGCCCGACGATGAAACAAAAGGCATATGGAACGTTGGTCTCTTCTGAGATGCACACAGCAATGGTAGACCAATTGGTGAGTGTGCCGTGGAGAGCAGTAGAAGTACGTCATTTTGAGGAAAAAATGCAAACCACTCCGAAGATGCATGCTCTTATAGCGATACCGGACGTCAAAACTGAGCTGCTACTCAGATTCGCTTGGTGTTTGACGGGACTGGCGATGGCAGAAAACGACTCGGCAGAAAGGAAATGGTCGAAGAAAGAGATGACGAGATGCTCTTGATGACGAGTCTAAGAAACCTTATGATCTGTGAAGGAGCGGCAGTAGCTTGTGCGAAACGGAGAGAAGCTCTCTGTTTTGTCCGTTCATGTTGGAGCAATTGTCGGTACCAGTGCTGAATTTCTGTGCAAAACAGTGAGAGAAGGCAGTGACCTAGCAAAGAACTTGCTCTTACAAGCGCTGATGAAAATTCACCAGAGCAAGCCACTGCGAGTGAATATGAAAAAACTTATGGAACTATAACCATTGAAGAAGATCGACAAAATTAGAAGAATCTCAAATAAGGAGCTTAGGCTCACGAAAGAATTGATGGGGGAACTGCTGAAATCCAGTGAATACTGTGGACCGATCAGAACGAAGTCATACAATTCTATATCAGGAATTGTTCGAATGGCATATAATCCTTTCATCAATGAGGACATACAGGGTTGTTACTTTGATTCCGAGCAACCTGTGTTGCTGAGATTCTGGTTGTCGAGAATATCGATGAGAATAAAAAATGCTAGTACGCAAGTCAAGCGGGGACTTGTATTGAAAGAAAAGGTGACTGCACCTTTCATACCGAAACCTGAAAACAGTGTGTAATTCGGATCAAGATTCTCGGATGAGTTATTGAGAACAAGCCTGATGGTAGTGTGGTAAACCATCAGAGTGACCAAGTTCAAAAGCTGATTCGATATTGCGATCAACGCAGGATGTGCAGAGAGAATTTAATGCAGATTGCAAGCAATTTGCGCGATCTCAACGTCATCTACAACTGATGACTACAGCTTCTAGGAGCAACCTAGAGAACATTGTAGAGTTGACGGGCTGGGAACCAGGAGACTGGGTCAAACCTGGTGGTTGTCTGGCGAAAGTCTGTGGACTAGAAAGTCATATGTGTGGAGATCTTGACTGCATGAAGACACTTGCGGAACAGCATAAGCAATCGACGATTTTGTTCGGAAATATGGTGATGAAAGCAAAAACGCAAACAAATCTAATCGCGGATTGTCATGGAGGAACTGAAGTGAACCTAGTGCCTACACCAGGATTCTACAGCATAATTGGTTCTTTATAGTCACTATTGAATCTAGAACAAAAATTTGAGATGGTCACAGCCATCAGTGTAGAAGTTCTTCCGGGAGTGTTATAGACTGAACAGAAGCATAACGGAAGCAATAGAAGCAATAGAAGTGGAGATGCAATAGAAGTGGAGAAGCGATAGAGAAGCAATAGAAGTGGAGATGAACATCAGGCAGAGTGAAACTTATCGCAGACCGTCTAAAGCTAGATACTTAGTAGGCTCGACAATAGCTCCGATTCGCAAAAAGCCGATATCCAGTACGATTTGTAGCAGTGGATCTAAAAAGCACAACGACGATAGATGATCAAACTTTCTCTGTGCCAAAATATGTAAAACTTGCAAGAATGTCGGAAAAATTATACAATTTGCTCTGTAAATTGTTTTTCGCAGTTCCAGGAAGGACCAATGACGACTTAGAACCAGTACTAGGAAAGATTTGCATGGGATATGCTAGTAAGAACTTTAGTGGTTTTGAAAGACACAAACAGAGAGGATCAACAGCAACAGATTAGAATGCAGTAGATGAGAATGATGAGGTCCACCGAGTGATGATGGAAGTGGAACCACTACTGGAAGCGTAAGGAAAGCGAAATGGGAGAAGCATCATGTTGACACATGATGAGTTCCCATGCTATTGTTCGCTACCATCATGTTGGTATCCTGGGCGAAGTAATCTGTTGTTGATATGGGACTCTCATAAGCGGCTCTCCATGGATTTATCAGACTCATCGCAGCCAATAATAGCAGTGATAGTTGGAGTTATGATGGCGATCAGATGGCTGGAAGTTCATGTGAAGGAGAATAATCGACAGGAAGCATCGACCAAAGAACAGTTGGAGGAACATGATTGTCTAGAATACTTAGATCTTTTTGAGACAATGTGCAAAACATTCCGACGGAAGTCAACAAAATATGGGCCAGAAGACGACTGATGCCATGGTTTCGTGCCAAGATGACTGCATTGATGTACGAGCATGTCAAAAGTATATGTCGAAGTCAGCAGAGTGTACAGTTCGTATCAGATGGACATACGATCGAAAGCTTTCAAACTAGCTTCTGTTACACATCAGAATGCAGTAACTACCGCAGTGATGAGAACCTTGAAAACAAATGACTGTGACGGGAGAGAAAGAGAAGAAATGTTGAAGGAAGATCTGGAAAAAAATGTCTCCACAACATTTACAGCAGAAATAGGGAAACTAATGTAGACCTTCTACCTCGTTGCAATTTTTTTTTGAAATTATTGAGTTAGGACAGTAAAAAACGTAGTTAAGACTACGTTCGCTAGTGAATCTACAGGTTTTAAAACCCGTTTGCCGATAACCTTCCGGGTTACAGTGAAATCGGACTTAACGTGTTTGTTTTAGTGGATTCATCAATCCGGAAGGGTCCAAATAGGCATTGTTTTTGGCACATTTTTTCAGCTTGAACGTTTTAGATCGGATCCACTACATTGAACTAGAAACGTATAGGCCTTTTGAGCTCGGATCAATAATTCTTAGAAAGAACAGATAAGAATTGCGAAAAAAATTGGGCGGAACCTATAACAGAGAAAAATTTTTGATTTTAGAAAAAAAAGACGTTTTTTTAGATAACTTTGGAACTACTAGACAGATCCAGTTGATCTTTGTACCACTAGATCAGAAATTAGGCGAGCTTACTCGTAGCGCTTTCTATTAACCAAAAAGAGAAAAAAGTATTTTTAAGATTGTTTTTAGCAAAATTACCAATTTGTCAAGGTAGACACTTCACGTTTTATAAATTTCTTTTGGAAAGCCCTTACACCCCTACCAAATGGTATTAATGGTTGATTAAGGCAATTTTACGCTGTTCTAGACAAAAAGGTAGGACTAACGAACCCAGAAAACTATAGTGGAGTCGAAACTAGGCTAATTAGAAGACCCTTCACAGTTGTGTAGACTAGTAAAATATGAGGCTCAACTACGATCCGGAAGGGTCTAGGGATCAAAATACACCCTTCCTAATTAGTTCCTACAGCTTAATAGCATCGGAGAACGTATCCGGAGGGGTCTAAGGTGAGATTTTTAAAAGTCCCGGAAAACCTATTTTGCCAATCCGGAAGGGTCCCAATTTTGCCAATCCGCAGGGGTCCCAATTTTGCCAATCCGAAAGGGTCGGAATTTCGTCAATACGGAGGGTTCCTATTTTTGCCAATCTGGAGGGGTACGATTTTTGCCAATCCGGAGAGATCCCAATTTTGCCAATCCTGAAGGGTCCTGTTTTGCCAATCCGGAAGAGCCCCTATTTTGCCAATCCGGTGGGGTCCTATTTTAGCCAATCCGGAGGGGTCCTAATTTTGCCAATCCGGGAGGGTCCTAATTTTGCCAATCCGGAAGGGTTCTAATTTGGCCAATTCCGAAGGGTCCTATTTTCGCCAATCCGGAAGGGTCCTATTTTGTCAAAACTTAAGTAGACAGAGGAAAAGGAAATAGTAAAGAGTTTTAGGTTATTAGGTGTCAGGCTAGAACCCAGGCTGGTAACAGGAGTGGATCAAAGAATGGGGAACTAAACTCAGGGGAACCCGGCAGGGAGCCGAGAGTGAACTTCAATGAACAACCCAATAGAAGAAGGACATATGGATCCACTAGAGGAAGAGGCAGTTCATCCAGCTATGCCACAGGAGACAATAGGCCACGGGGCCCAAACATCAGAGGAAGTTCGACGGCAACAGAACGACCTCAAACGAACGACCGACGCAAGATACACATGCGACTGGGAGATGGGATTTCATGAACTGGAGTCGTGCGAATCAAGGAAAAAGTCATCCCAGCGATTCGAGCAGGAGGAAAACCCAGAGCCTCTAACAGGGGGAAATGATGCTCCAACGGGGCATTCAAGGGACGCGACATCAATGGCCACAGCCTTTAAAACTCTGAACAGGTCCTTGGAAAGATTCCTAACGAAATTATCTAGAATCAATGAACGCAGCGAAAAGTCCTGAAGTGTTTTTAAGAAACCAAGATGCTATAAAGATGAATCTGATGGCTGTATTGATACCTGGATAGAGGTAATGGAACTGCATTTTGAAGGGGAGTACTTGACAGAAAGACAAAAATGCAGTGCGCTCACCAGTAACCTGGAAGGATAGCCCTAAACTGCTTCATTGCCAAAAAGTAATACCAGCGGGACACTGCTGAGAAAATCTTTGAAATCTTGTTAAATCGTTTTGGCTCAGGGGTGCAAGGACAGCAAGCAATGATGCGGTTCGAGAAACGGAGGCAACGTGAAGACGAGACAATAGACAAGTTTCTAGACAATTTGGAGATGCTTAGAAGGCGTAGCCAACCAGATGAGTCAAACAGAAGGATGAACCTGGCAGTAGCCTCAAAATTGATTGATGGTGTGAAGAATGATGAGCTTCGAACGATGTTAGCGACACATTACTTACCACTTTCAGCCAACGCGCCAACATCAGAGAAGTTGAGACTCACGTCAAACGAATATCTTTTAATGAAGTCTCCATCGAGATCTGGATATTACAAAAACAATTATGGCAATTTTAACAATGAACTAGCAAATCAAGGTAGCAACTGGTACAAACCAAGGGACGATAGGGACAAGAGACGCTCTTGTACAAATTGCAGTTCGACGGCCCTCATGTGTCAGCATGCCCAACCTACAAAAAGGGCATGAAAGCAATAGGCTTTAGCCTCGAGGATGAAGATGCGTCAGAGGTTGATCATGAAGATTTCATGAGAGGAGTAATTGCAAAACTCGGCCCAAGGTGTTTCTTTTGTAACTTGGAAGGTCTTTTTAAATCGGATAATGCATCATAGTGAACTCTGACGGTTCACTTAGGTTCCTGATCACCTGATGTCCGCAACTGAAATTATTGACTGCATTCTGCTTCCTTGTGGCACCATGCCGAACGTCTGCCCAGAGATCGCGTTTCATTTCATGCTCAAACTGCTTGGTGCTTTCGTTTCTTCGACTTCTGATGCCTCGAAGGCGTTTAGCCTATCCTAAATTTTCTCATTCTCTAGTTCGAGCCTCACTTTTTGTTCGATCTCCTTCGTCACCAACTCCTGCTGGACTCTGTTTAAAGCATCTCTAGCGGCTGCCCTATAGTCGATCTTGAAGTCATCTGCCGCCGTCATTGGTTCAGGTTCACGCCTTTCTTCAGTTACTGCCTGCATCTTCTTTGTTGCCAGCTGCTGCGGTTTCTCCTTTCTGGGTGCCTCCGCTTCACTCAACAAGCGAGTTTTGCTGGCTTTCACACCCGATAAAGCTTCCTCGTGCCTTGGATGCTTGATGTCTGTCCAAAATTGTGGACTTAAATAAATATGCAGATTATCTGAGACAGGTAGAGCCACGCACTGAGTCGAGGTCTGTGCGAGCGTTGTTGACAATGGGTGGCGCTCGAACAAAGAAACTCCAAGAGCGCTACGTGGAAGTCTATGGACCGTATCAAGTGATGTTGAACGTTGACGGGATAAGTATCTACACTAGGACCTACGTCACAACAGATAGTGACCAAATGGGGCAGATCTATTTGGGTCAGGAAAAACTTAAGGTCCGTAGAATCGGCCATGATGTCATAATGGAGCAAGATGCAGTACACATAGGATACGAGGCAGATGTGACTGCACATCTGCTAGACACCATGGGAAGAAAATTGGAGTAACAGGACTACTGGATACAGAAGCAGTGGGTAGCGTGATGCCAATAAAGACTTTGAGAAGAATGGATTTCACGAGGGAAGACATAATTCCGACGAATCTCCGACTAGCGGCAGCCAATCGAGGAGCAATTTACGTAGCCGGAAGGACACCAATAACGGTCCTCCACATGGGAGGACGCAATCTTTGGATGATTTTCCTGGTGGTTGAGAACTTAGACGACTCAGACCAATTCATCTTGGGTCGTGATTTGGTCCGGAATTTTGATGTGATGATTGACTTGAACAACGGCCTAATAAGGATTAGAAACCCGGAGCGAAAGTATGTTAAGAAACCAAATAATAGAATAATATCGGATGAAAACAAGGTACCAGTTTTTTAGATAGAAAAATAAAACTACAGCTGGGACAAACTGTAATAGCAATTTTTAGGATAAGATGTTTAAATGCGTTAAGTGATAGTAAACAAGTCGGTGATTTTAGGCCGGAGCTTTTCAGTAACACGAAACGGGCTGTCTGCCAGTGGGTTGTTGAACACACCGGACACCACGGTTTCGATCCATCTTGGAAAGAAACTTGGTTACACTTTGCCGATGAAGACCGACTATGAGGAGACACAAAATTTGAAAAGATATAACGTGAAAGACTGCCCAAATCATGCTGATAAAGATACAATTTTAAAGAAAATTTATGAAATTAAATCTATTATTAAACTGTTTTCAATGAAATCCGATACGGATGTTGGCTTGTCGAGCTGCTCGAGTTTTCCGGAACGCCCCTCGTCATATGAACTAGAATCCGACAAACCAGTTTTGCCGGAGATAGAACACTTGAGAGGGAAAATAGGTGAGGGAGATTTTGAATCATTAAGGGCGGTTTTAAATCGGAATGCGGACGTATTTTCAAAATATAAGGCGGATATCGGTTGCTGCAACTTCGTCAAACACGGAATAGAATTAGAGGAAGGCGCCATTCCTCATAATGAAGGCGCAAGGCGAAGGACGCCTCATAAATAGAAATGTTGCTCGAATACGACATGACAGAACCCTCGAAATCGCCATGGGCTTGCGGGGTAGTCATGGCCAAGAAAAAGAGGGAAGCTTAGGTTGTGTTGCGACTTTCGTTACCTGAACGCAGTGACAATAAAAGATGCGTACCCGATACTGCGAATAGACGGGAGCCTCTCGAAACTTGGCGACGCCAAGTTCTTCGCCACATTGGACTTGGATTCTGCCTTCTTGGGTTCTGACTTGGGGTTGTACCAGTGGAAGAGGATGCCCTTTGGATTGTGCAACGCCACTGCCATTTTTCGAAGAGTGATGGCTCAGGCTTTGACCAGAGTGACGAAGAAGTACGGAAACTTTGCGATGTGTTACGTGGATGACGTGGTCATAACAACACCCACCTTGGAAGACCACATTGATTGGCACGATGAGGTCTTTGGTTGCATGAAAAGGACAGGCTTGAAATGCGAACCATCGAAATCTGAAATCCTTAGGGATTCAATCAAGTATCTGGGAAGAATAGTATACAGGCATGGCGTTGGGCCGGACCCGGAAGCAGTGGAGGCTGTGTTGACATGGAAGGCTCCCAGAACGGACACACAACTCATGAGCTTCCTAGGGTTTGATAATTACTACCGTGAGTTCAAAAAATGATACGCAGACACGGTGTACCTCATGCAGAAACTGATGCGCAACAAAGGAAAGAAGCTCGATTGGAACGAAGAAGCTCAAGCTGCCTTCGGGAACATAAAGCGTGAACAGTGCGAAGCGCCAGTGCTAGGCATGCCTACAGAGAAGGGCATGTATGTTATTGACACAGATGCATCAGTAGAAGCCATCTCAGGAATACTGCATCAGGAGCAGGAGTGGAATGGGAGAACTGTTCTCCCTCCCATTGCATATGGCAGTAAGGTGTTAAGTGACACTGAGATGAAATATGGTGCACCAAAGGCAGAAATGTTTGCAGCGGTCACGTTTGTGGAGAAGTACGGCGCATACTTAGGGAGCGCTCCCTTTAAGCTTCGCGTGGACAAAAGAGCGTTATCCTGGTTGAAGTCGTACTCGATTGGCATGAGTTACATTGGTCGGTGGATAGTCAGGTTGGACGGCTACCACATGATAATCGAGCACAGGATGCGTGACAAACACCAGAATGCTGACAGCCTCAGCAAGATGACTGAGTTTTATGAAAGACTAGAACAGAAACTAGAACAGAAACTAGAGCCGCAACTCTATCAGACAGAACTTTTATTCAGGTCGCTTGATCAGATGGGCCATCAGGGAATTGACAAAATATACCAGAGGATTCTGAAGCGCTTTGAGTGGCCTGGGATGAAGAAGGCATGCAGGAAGTGGGTAGCAGCATGTCTGTCATGCCAGCAGGTCAAGGATCCAAGGAAATTGCGATTTCCCTTGCAGTCGATCGAGTCATCTGAATTCAACGAGGTGGTGCAGATTGACCACCAGAAAATATGTATAATAGACAGTGGCTATAATCAGGTCTTGGTCATGATAGACCACTTCACGAAGTATGCAGAGGCCGTGCCCTGCATAACTGCCTCAGCAGAAGAGACGTGCGATCATCTAATCAATTCGTGGATAGCGAGACATTGTTTTCCGATGACGTTTCAATCGGATATCAGATCAACTTTTGGGGGAGAACTTACGAAAGAGCTCATGAGACGGTCACAGGTGGCTCAAACTTACTCCACGACATACCATCCCCAGACGAATTGCTTAGTGGAAAGGCAGAATCGGACGTTGGTGTCGATGCTGAGGGTATATTGTTCCAGGTACATGACCGATTGGGACAGATACCTTCCACAGGTAATGGGAGCTTACAACAGCACGCAACACTCCACCACCGGAAATAGACCACACATGATGTTAACAGGACACGAGAAGTCTTCGCCCTTGACTTTCTTTTACCCAGAGTATGAGGGGAAGAAAACATCACCACAGGTCACGTAAGGGATGTGATTAGACATCAACAAGAACTATACGACTTGTGTAGACGGAACACTCAGCAGGCACAGGCAAGGCAGAGGAAAAGATTCGGTAAGAAAGCAGCTGGTGCGAAAGCTTACTCGGTAGGAGACTACGTATGGTTATTTCAAAACGTTATACCACCAAAAGGAACGAAAAAGCTCCTAAAGAAGTAGGGGGGACCCTTCATAATTACGGAAATGCACCAGATGGGACGTTTTTACAGACTGAGTACCGGCCGAGCCGCTCACTACGAAAATATTAAGCCACACAAACCATCTGGGGAAGAATGGTGTATACTTGCAGACATGGAAGAGAGGGATTATCTGATGATGGACCCTGCGTGCGAGGTCAATGAGAAGGGCACCAGGGGAAAGAATGATGGGAATGAGGTCGTAGAGGAAGAATCATGTCCACCACTGGACCTGGATCACAATGAGGTGATTGAAGAAGATGAAGAAACCTTACCCTACGCAGAAGAGGACTGGCAAGACATGGAACAGATGGAGGTTCCCAAGAATTCGGAACCAGATCTTTCGTTTACGACAAAGACCCGACAGAGTGACAGGACATGACTCGCGAAGAAATACAATCCTTACGTAGATGACTTCGTAGTGCACAGAATAGATCTGGAGGAGATAGTAGAAGAATTGATGGGTCTATAAGAAATAACCGTGTCACAAGACATCGACTTAGTCGACGAGCGCGACAATTAGTGGATCGATGACCGGTCTAAACCCGAGGTAGAATTCGACGACGAGCAACCGAAATCTTACGAACAAGCCTTGACGAATCTGCGTGTCTTGGAATGGCTGAATGAAATGACGTCGGACCCAAAGGACACCACTGTCACGATTCAAGATATAGACCGTGAGAGCATGAAATACACAAAAACCGAAAGGGGTGATCCTTACTGGGCTGCCCAGGAAGGGTAATTACTCATTCCTGCATCCAACCTCGATTTAACATCCGGTATGTGGTCGCAGGGTGCGTCGATGGATATTTTTGTCCGGGGAGTGGGGGTAGGACTTGCCCACACTGAAAAATTATTAATAAAAAATTAAGAATAGCAAGAGAGACAGGTGATCTAGAAGCAAAATGGGCGAGGTTCCTAAGAAACCGGACATGGGGAGAGTAGTTGAGTCATATATTATCTTGCCAAATGAGTACTCAAGTAGCATAATATTGACAGATAGCGATTTGATACTTACAAACAGAACATGTGCGTTAGCGATCACAGCGGTCATGAGTTTTAGGACAGCGTTAGCAGCGGATTTTAAGAGAGAATATAAAAACATAGAATTCCTTTGGAAGCAAATACCAGGAATAGGAGGCGTAGCAGCCTTGCCTCCGGCGGCGTCATAGCTACCGGGAAAATTTTGTGGTTCTTGGTGACGAGGGCGACGGCATGTGGACGCGGAAAACTTAGTCTTGTCTTTGACGAGACTGAGAGACTTCCTTGTGGAAAGGGAGGTAAAGGAACTCTTGCTTCTAGTATACGACCCGAACCGAGGACGACTGCATCCACGGGAGCTTTATGCACTGATACACGTGATATTATCTGATACTAACATACAAGTATACTCACATAAGAAATTTTACTTGAGTATAGGTTGAGTTTAGCTTGCATGCGGGAAGGTGTCATACTATGTGTGTTGTGTGTGATATGTGTGTTTTGTTATGTTATTAGGGTCCTGGGTACGAAGGGATTAGTGACCATGAACAATCGAATGACGATCTTAGGAATAGATCCAAAGTTTGGACTGTCCATTCTCAGGTCGAATTCCAAAATTTTAGCAATAAACTCACTTTAATATATTTTAAGATCAAAATCTTTTTATCTGACTGTTTTAATTAAATTTTAATTCAAAATTAGAATAATGCTGACAAATGTGATATACGTGACCTCTTTTCTAGATCCTGATTGATCACTTAATTATTCATCAGATTTTAATTGAACAAACTGATAATCCAACCGAATCTAACGAAATGGACAACCTCGATTTGATCTATCGTCGGCTGATGGATCGAGACTTCGCTCTGGAGGACTCAGAGGTAGTCATGTTACTGGTCGCCTTACTAAACATGTTAGGGCATGATAACCGTGGGGACCGCCCCAAAGTAGTCTTATTGATAGCCGCATATGGAGAAAGAGGAGTACTAGACCGCCCAAACATGAGGGAAATGAGGTGGAGAAACGGGGCTCTCTCAGGAAAAGACTCGGCGAACGAGCATGGATTGGGAAGTTCCAGGACCTACCAACCAGGTGAGATGCCTCTGCCAACCAAGCCTATGCCTGGTCTGGGAAGATGCATCAGGAGATAAACAGCGAGGCTGCCTCGTCTAGTTCACAATTGAGAGCAGCTGTGTCACCAAAGAGGGCGAGAGTAGAAGAAGAATTTCAGACGAACGAGACGATGCAAGACCTCCACGGAACGATAGAAGAACTGGAGAAGACCAGAAAGGAGCTAGATCAAGTTACTAAGACTATGCTCAGTGTAGAAGAAGACAATGATATGTGGAAGAAACTGTTTGAAGATTGTACCAAGAAACAGGGTCAAGAAATAGAACGCTTGAGGCAAGAATATAAAAAGCAATGGAAACGGCTGGCGCTGACGACGGCAGTAGAGAAAGCGATACCAGCAAGGAATGTTCCTCGTGGGCAGTCCCCGGTGGAGCTCCTAATGCCTCGCGGACTAAGTCAGACGGTGGAGGTGCGACCCCCGACTACGACAGGAAGAGTGACAACCCCGGACCCAAGTGATAACCTAGATGACCCAGTCATGGAGCAGACATTGCGGACGTTGATAGAAACAGCTGGACGACTAGTCGCTAATAGGAATGCGGCAGGTTCCGGGTGACTGCACCCTGTGGAAGAATAGACGACACGGGCAGAGTGGAACTCTCCCGAGAAACGATAAAGAAAACGGGAGTTGACTGTGTCAAGTTACCAGCAAAGACATTTGGAGCCCGTGAGAGTAAAATAAGAGAAATGCCGATGACGAAAGTGTCCCGAGTGTTTGATGTGCAGAAGAACAACCAGGTGTAGAATAACTTCACAGGAGTTCCGGATGCGGATTCGCAAGCCTGCTTTAATCGTTCGACTTGGCTCGGGTGATAAACATGCAACAACCGCCGCTCGGGTCATCTCATTTGATATTGGGTGCCAGTTTGGTGAGAGTTCTCCAAAACCTGAGAACATCTTGGATCACCACGATGATGGCATTTGGAGGTGCCACGATAGCCCAGCTATTTCGAATGGTGGAGCTATTTAACCCAGGGAGGATCCTTAACATAATGATCCTAATAGGGACAAACAACGTTTCCAGAGGCTCAGATGAGGAAGAGGCACAATGGGAATCGATGATGGTGTGCCTATTCACTACTCTCAAATTCAAGTGCGCGGTACTGACCGCCTGCACCGTACCGATGAGTACGAGAACGTTGACATCTGCAGGAATGAGGCATAACGAAGGAGTCATCAGGTGGAACAACATACTGAGATATCTGGCGAGTCGGAATGCTGGATGGATGATCCTTATGGACATTGAACACGAGCTCAGAGCTATGGATCAGGCCAGACTAACAAACGATGGAATCCACTTGATAGTAAGAAGGACAAGCCTAGATGAACCGAGTCTTCCAGAAGCAACTGGATGAAATGGAGGTCGAGCTTTTTGACACGGGAGTGCTAAAGAAAGAAAAACGACGAATGAGCCGGCACTCTCAACCTTCGTGCCCCCTAACCTAGAAACACGTCTGGGAGAGGTCTCAGCCGTGACTTACAGGTCGCAAAGCTTTAGCGAGCCAGGGCATTGAACGAACGTACAGGACCGATTGGGAGAAGCGCCAGCAAGAAGAACCATTCATCCAAGGTGATGATTAGGACTTGTCGACCCGACTACGGAGACAACAAGTACTTCGAGACCGAAAACGAGTTCGGAGACAAGATCAGAGACTACGAGTACCAGCCGAAAGGAGCGACGACCAGACTGAAGCTCTTTGATGTGGTTGAGGCCCATACTTTCTCCCTGGCATGTCTATAAACAGGACCTGATGAAATTGAGCTTTCAGACGGTAAGGTTTAAAGCCGATGCCATAAGGCTATCCGTCCTCAAAGAAGGTGCATTCTCCAAACTAACACCGAGAGCTGAGTTTGCACTGTCTCAGCGATATGCACATCTCTCGGATGGACTGAAGTTTGTATACGCAATGGTGGCCTTGCTCTCGGAAGGGAAATACGATGTGATCGTATCTGCCCCAAATCGCGGAATAGAGATGGAGAACCTAAGACCACTTAGGGCGGAATTATCTGCGGTGTGGTCTGACATCTCGAATGCGATGCGAGGATTTAAGGCCCTTCCACTACACATGTTAATGTTAGACGAAGTACTGGGGTTGGAACTGTCCACTTCAGCCGACAACTTAAGCTGAAACCAGGGATTGAGGATGACCATCGAGTAATTGTAGCGATGTCTAACGACTTATGGTTCCGAGGAATGAAAATAAAAGAGGAAGGAGAAAGAAGGAAGATTCCAATGAGACGAGAGCTGCACTTGACACTTCGAATAGCTGCATTGGGCACGGACGCTTTCCAGTGAGGTCCAGTGATGATCAGAAAGATTACTGCCTACCTGGTGAACGAGGTAAACCTGGCCGAAAATGCTGAAGAGAAGTCAGCCGAGTTTGTAAACAGAGTGTGCCAAGTTACTCTGGAAGCTTTCTGGGCACAGAATGTAAAAGGAGAAGAAGGCTTTGACCGGACTAACAGCATACTGGAAGGGTTGGGAGCCGGATGGACCGCGTCCTTCCTGGCAAAAATTTACCCATCGCTTTCTCGATACCTGATTAAAGAGTTCCTCTAAGCTGTCGTAGAAGTATTGATCGTGGAGCTACTAGCCCTGTTCGTGACGTTTGGACTGGAGAACTTCGTGAGAGGACCAGTGATATTGCTCACCAAAGGAGTGCAGAATTTGCGACCTGATGAACTTCTGACGCTAATTGCGATAACACACGAGAACTTGGGAGGATTGATGATCTGACCCGCTACCCGGTGCAGATGAGAGAGAACGTGAGGAGATTTGACGTGAAGCGACCCACTGATTCCTGGAACAAGATAAGAGACCTGCGTTATACTCTTACTCAATACCTCCTGCAGCAGAATCGCTTCGGAACAGGGGAGGATGAAACAATTCAGAAGGAAGAAGACGTGCGACGTCATGCTGGGGACATGCCCCTTTAACTGACCTGAGCTTGGCCAGTAGGAACGATCCGTTAGCACTGATCAGAGGAGCCACGGAGTTCGTGACAGTCACATACGATCCGGCAGTCACGGTTGCGTTCCCTGACGTTAAGGTGGAGGTGTACAGGAGGTCGGTGTTGCACCTGAACCTCATATCAGCAGTGGACGGAAGTGCACTTAACTGGTGTGAACAGCACGCCCTACGAGAGACAATAGAGAGGACTTGTTATTCGCTAAGATATCAGAGCCGGAGATGACCGTCATACATTTTGATGATCACTTCCGTGATAGGATGGGAGAAGTGGATAGAGGGCACATCGAGGTATTCCCGAAACTCTGGAATCTAAAGCCCTACAATAAGGCGAACGGCGAAACTACAAGAATTCCTAGACTGATTGCAGCATATCACAAATTGAGAGAAGAAACGAAAGGCTGGGGTGACTAGAAGAAACTGTCAGAAGAGATCCTTGATCTTCCTTTGATTAGAAGGATGTTGCACGAAGCAGACTCCGTAGTACAAACCCCCAGGTTAAGAGCCTTCGAAACTAACGAAAGGAGGGTAGCGAAAGTCTCCGAGATGATGGACCCGTGCTTTGTGGGCAGAAACGCCGCAGTGCTGCAGTATACGCAGTTCGCCTACACGGATGAAACAATGAGGAGACGGGTGAATAATGCAGCAACTCCGAAGCCTGGACAATTTGACGAGGAATGGGCGAAACTGGATCTGGCACCAATGGTCATGAGAGGCACGGCGGACTTACAAGAAGCCTCACTAACCTTGACGAGTGTAAAACCAGAGTTAATGGTGGGCGGAACACTACAATTTAGAACCATGCTAGCACCCTTCGGCTGTGAAGAAGTCAAGGTAATGCACGGAGAGGAGGAAGATCCGTCAGCTGGCAGACTAGTTGTACTGAAATTTCCAGATAGAGTAAGGGATGAAAAGCAAGGGCCCTCGAGTTCAGGAAAGAATCTAAGACGAGACGATGGGCAGGGAGGAAGCCGTCAATTGGAAGAGCCTATGCAACAGGAGCCCGATCAGGCTGAGAAATAGAACGACAAGGCTTCGACAGGCGGGATGTCCAGCCTGGACTTCAACTTCCTCAGCGCCTTTGAAAACGGCACAGGCACGTTAGAAACAACGACTGAGCCAGCAGACGAGGGAACTTCCACGCTGGAACCTCCGTCGGCCTTCATGGAAATGAACCGGAATTTGCCGGAGAGCAGCTCTCCGAGCAATTCTAAAAATGCCGAAAAGAAACTCTTAATGGAATCATCAAGGAGAAGAAGAATAGAAGGCACTGCCAGAGTACCTTTCTTGGGAACGCTGTCCGAAGAAGAGTGGGAAGTTCATCATAGAGACCACGAGATTAGGACGGATGCAGTATGGACAGAGTTGCCTTCATGGAAGAGGTCTGGACAGTCGTTCAGGGCAACGGGACTCAGTCTATCCTGAAAATAGGTCTCAGCAGACCACTAATGCGGAAAGTCCTTGACAAACTCGACTATTGTGAAGGGAGATTGAGCGAGTTATTGATTGACTCAGCCACTGACGAAAGTGAGGCGAATTCTCCTACAAAGACGACGCCGCAAGAAGGCAAGGAAGAAGTAGTATATCTGTCGAGAACCCGAAGGGGAACGATGCGATCAAAGATGGTGATTGACAAGATTAATGATATGAAAATGAAACTTGGCAGCAAATTGACATTGAGGAAAGCCGGAAAAACAACGGTGGATTCTGAAATCTCGATAAAAGCCGTCAACTCAGCCAAGAGAAAACGCGTCGAAGAAGCCATGGACATGGGACAGGGTGATGACCAATTTCCTGGCACTGACAGAATGTTGACTGACGTAGTGATGGTTCCACCCATTCTCATGGCAGGATTAAAATCAGCCAGTTACAAAACCAAGAGGATTGACCGCACTCTGACTGGAGCAACGTTAAAATGGAAATACTCAACCAATGTGGAGAGAGTACCCTACAAGATTTCAAATCATCTTCCATGAACCATGCAAAAGGAAGCGTCGTAGGACAGCTAGTCCCAGTGGAATATTACCGACTGACAGTGTCGGAAACTGTATCGATTGATGAACCCGCTGCTGGATACATGGAGATGATGGACTACAGAAACTCGGCTAGAGGACACTTAATTGCTCTGGAAAACAAAAGTGCTATTGAAGGTTATTTAGAGACAAAGATGCAAGGCACAACCCTGAAGCAGGAGGCATACGGAACTCTGGTATTGTCTGAAATGCAAGCGGAAACGATAGAGCAGTTGGTGAGCCTACCATGGAGAGCAGTAGTGTTACAGTACTTCGAAGAAGAAATGAGAACCACTCCAAAGATACCCGCTCTGATAGCGATACCCTATGTGAGAACAGAATTACAACTGAGGTTCGCTTGGTGCATGACTGGACTGATACGCGGGGAATACGATTCGGAAGAAAGAAAAAGATCAAAGGGAGAGAAGGTGTTCTTAATTACGAGTACCAGGGATTTAATCACCCAAGAAGGTTGATAGAACAAATATCAGTTCCAGCATTGAACACTTGTGTCAAGATGCTAAGAGAAGGCGATGAACGAGCAAAAGCCTTGCTCTTACTAGCACTTTTGGACATCCATCAGCGTAAACCGATGCGAGTGAGCATAAAGGAGCCCCTGGAGCTGAAACCGATGAAGAAGATTGACGAAATAAGGAGATTATCTCACAAGGAGATGAGGCTCATAAAAGAATCTATGGGAAAACTGCCGAAGTCCAGTGAATACTGTGGACCGATCAGGAAGAAATCGTATAGTTATGTATCTGAAATTGTAGGGATGGCGTAGAACCCTTTCATAAATGAAGACATACGCGATTGCTTCTTTGATTACGAGCAAGCAGTGTTGCTTAGATTCTGGACGTCAAGAATTGCAACGATAAGAAGCGCTGCTAACCAGCAGAGTAAGCCAGGACTTGTGTTGGAAGAAAAATTGACTGCCCCTTCAGTGCCAAAATCTGACAACCGAGTGGAATTTGGATTGGGATTTTCGGACGAGCTGCTAAGAACAAGTCTAATGGTGGTGTGGGAACTGATGAAACCATCTTGGTGTCCGAGTCCTAACGCAGATTCGATATTGCGTGCAACACAGGACGGGCAGAGGGAATTGAATTCAGACTGAAACTAGCCTCTAAGAGCAACAGAAAAGAGAAAGTAGAGTTGTCTGGCTGGGGACTAGAGGACTGCTCAAACCTGGTAGCTGTCTGGCGGAAGTCTGTGGACTGGAAGGTCACATCTGTGGAGGTCTGGATTGCGTAAAGACCCTAGAGAAACAACACAACCAATTAACGAAACGGAAAGCAAAAACGGAAACGGAAACGGAATTGATTGCAGATTGCCATGGAGGAACCGAGGTGAATCTAGTGACTGCACTAGGATTCTACAGCATGTTTGGTTCTTTAGAGTCACTATTGAATCTAGAATAAAAGCATGAGATGATCACGACCATCAGTGTAGAAGTGTTTCCGGTAGTAAAAGTATATTGGAAAGTCGATTGAAGCGCTCGAGGCGGAAATGAACATCCGGCATAGTGGAATTTATCGTAGACCGACGGGAGCGCGATATTTAGTGGGATCAACATTAGCTCCGATGTGCAAAAGCAGATACCCAGTGCATTTTGTAGCGGTGGATGTGAAGATTACGAGGACTATCGTGGATCAAGCCTTTTCAGTGCCGAAATGCTTAAGACTAGCGAATGTCAAAAAATTTGCAAAATGTTCTCAGCAGTTCCAGACAGAACCAAAGAAGAATTAGAATCGATACTGGGAAAGAAGTTCTTAGGGTACGCCCGTGGGAACTTCAGTGACTTTGAAAGACAGAAGCAGAAAGGGTCAACAGTCACCAATTACAATGCAGTAGATGAGAAAGATGAAGTCCAGCGAGTGATGATGGAAGTGGAACCACTACTGGAAGCGTAAGGAAAGCGTAATTGGAGGAGCATCATGTTGACACATGATGAGTTCCCCAGCCATTGCTTGCTACAAACATGGTGGTACCCCGGGCGTAGTAATCTGGTGTTGATCTGGGACTGTGGAGAGCTGCTCTCCATGGGTTTACCAGATTCATCACAACAATAACGATAGTTATAGTGGGAGTTATGATGGCGATACGATGGCTGGAAGCTCATGTAAAAGAGAACAATCGACAAGAAACGCCAACGAAAGAGCAATTGCAGGAATTGGAATGTCTAAAAGATTTAGATCTTTTTGAGACAACGTGCAAAATTTTGAACATTCCGATGGAAGTGAAAAAGATATGGGCCAGAAGAGCCAACATGACTGCATGGTTGTATGAATATGCCAAGAAGCATATGTCGAAGCACAGCAGAGTGTACAGTGCTAATTAGCTGGAGAATGGAGCAGGAGCTTTCAAGCGAGCTTTTGTAAATCATCGGAATGCAGTAACCACCGCAGTGAAGAGGGCGTCTAGGACAAGTGAATGTGCCGGGAGAGAAAGAGAAGAAATGTTGAAGGAAGACTTGGAGAGAAACGTGACGTTGTGCCTCCACAACAGCTTCTGAGGGAGACTAAAGTTGATCCTCTACCTTGTTTTGAATAGCTACCGACGTGTTGCAAGACACTGAGACTGAAAGTGCGGAGTCAATGTCGCAGGAGGAGGAGATGGAGCATTGACAATTAGCCGAAAAACAAGATGCAAAAAGAAGAAAAATTAGAAGAAATTTGAAGTTTTAGAACTTCTAAACGACGAAAACAAAGATAGAAACAAAGAAGCAACGAATGAGAAGATGTTAAAGATGTTTTGTATGAGAAAAACTCAAACGAGAGACAAAGCATTTAAGTTTGCAATTGAAACTGAAGAGAAAACATTTAATTGAATTTTGGAGATTAAAGAAATTGTTGCAATCATAAAATTGCATTGTGATTTTAGTTAGTGGCTTTAGAGACACTAACTTCTTATAGGAAAGGCTTGAGTGGCTAGTATATTAAATATTCCAGACTGCATGGTTGTTTTTAATCAACTAAGACGACTGATCACTTTGTTGTGACATGAAATGTTTGTGTAATCTCTTGAAAAGGGAGATTGTTTTATTGTTTCTTCTAACCACCGAGTCCCCTAATTTTAATATTCAGGACCAATAACAACTAATTTTCCGAAGGGAAGAAGCATAGTAGGATAATTTTAGTTTGTTGGTTGTCAGGACCGTCCTGCGTTCCAACACTGATTAAACCTAGGAGAAAAAGTTTTAATTCGGGACATAGACTTTAGAAGTCAGAAAAAACGTTTTATTTTAAGTCATATCCTCGAAAATGCAGATTGTTGGAAGAATTTGGAAGGCTATAATAGTGTAGTATGGTGCCTTTGTATTTTGCAGTGAGTCGATATGACGTGGATAAAAGTGATTTCATGCATTTTGTAACTTCTGTTCGATGGCACTGTACAATTTTGATGAAGACTACGAGACTCAATGAGGACATTGACCGGGCTGTCCGGGGAGTATGTGACATTCGAACACAATGTACGGAAAAGCAAAGTCAGAATTCGAAATTTTATTGTGACATCGGAGTTCGAAGATTAACGGTTTCAACGAATTAGAGGTCTCACTCGTTCATTTCGACGAACACGGAAGGGTTAATGTGAAGATTCATGTTACTTTTTAAAAATTCGTTCAAAAAGAAAGACACAAGACAACATTGAAATTTTGCACCAGCTGAAAAGGCGAAAACACAGCAACAACAGTATTTTCGACGAGAACAACTTTGAAAATAGACAGAGAAGAGTCAGACGAGAAATACGAACGATAAAACGATTATTGTGTTCCACAACCATTCCGAGTTGTAACGATTGTGCCGCTACAATCGTTACAACGCGAATCCCCAGAACAGGTAAGGGTGTTGGGACGGCGTGTCCAGCCTTCCTGAAAGAAATAAAGACGTTATTTGCTCGGAATCCAGAATCCGGAGGGGTCTCGGGAGGAGAACCAAAACTGTATTTTATAAACTTTTAGCTTCCTGGAGATGACCTGATTTGAATTAATAACATCTAAATTCGTTTTCAGATCATGCGAAGCTAGGAGTTGAGGGAAAGGAATGATTCATCTTCGATGGAGATAATGATTTTATCTACTGAACAAAAACACAGGTAATATAAAAAATAAGTAGTAGCCTTAATTTTAGGAGTGACTTCGTGGTCTGGGTATACTGAGACCCAGCCATGAGCTCACTATTTTTTCAAATAATTAAGTTAATTAGAGCGTTTGATCGAAGACGGAAACAGTAACTTTTTTTGTCGACCAGATGTTAGAAAGACTACCAAAAGAAGTGGCTTTGGCAGAGACGGTGAAAAGCTTGTAGAGCTGTGTTTAGACGCTAGCCAGTTGTTTTAGAACCTAGCTTTTTCTCCGTACTTTCGGGCGAATGTTAAATCATTCGTTGTTTTAGAGTTCATGACGTCCTTTTGCTGTGCGTTCCTGGCTCTTGCTGCTCGAAATGTAAAGTAATGTTTCCGTTCTTCTAGACTTGCCTTCTTCAATAAAACTTTGCTGTCGTTTGTCCTAGTGTCTCGTTTGTTTAGGTGAAACATTTCTTTCGTCGCTTTCGGATCATAGCGGTTGTACCCAATATTGAACATTTCAATCGCTTGTTCCTCGTCTTCTACGGTACTCAAGGGACGCAAGATCTAGTTTTCGCAAAGGCTGGTTATGGCTTAAATCTTGTAATCCAATAACCAATCGTGTTCCCCGTCGTTGAACATTTTCTATCAATGTTACATGTTTTTTTTTATCGCGGATGCCATAGTTGGTTAATATACTCAAAATCTGCATGTTTTCTTAATTTTGCTTTTTTACTGTTTTTTTTTAGGTAGTATATTACTTTTTTCTTGGTAATATAATGTTCTCTGTTTGGTTTCCGTTTATATATTTAGTTCTGTTTGGTCTTGTACCGCTAAAGGAAGCCTTTACAGTACGGGAGTTTTTGGTCTTAACTAGATTAAAAAGGCAATTCGATGAATCGAAAAAGTGTTTGCAGAAGACAATACATAACGACGGAAAATAAAACCCTCAAACAAACGACAAGCGTCAAGTTTAAATCCCACTTGCACTTCACCGTCTCAACTCTAACTAATTCGGCGTAGAAGTAGTCTTTCGTAAGATCAGGCCGACAAAAATGTCATGATCTAAAGCCCAGCGGCCGAACCGCGCAAGTTAATTAGTTATATAAAAATTAGTGAGGTCTCAGCATCATAGTTGGGTCTCAGCATCTTCAGAATACGTGTGCCATTCTGCCAGATGACACAGCGCAACCTTCCGGCGACATAAAAAAGAGTGACTAAAGGCCTTATGAACAAAAAAGTGTTGCGACGGAGGGTCAGAATGTTCTGGAATTTTTATTTTTAAAATTTCGATTGGGAGAAGAACATTTCTGAGAAATAGAGAAAAGACGGCCATTTTGAATAAAAAGACGAAAAACAGAACCACGATAGAGATTGTGAAGAACAGTCGTGCAAGAAAATTACGGAGCCTCTTATCGTGGCAATAAGACACGATAAGGACCTTAGCGACAGATATTTGTGGAGACGGAGGCTTCAGTGGGGGGAAGAGAAATACCACGGAACCCTCCCGGGACACGAAATATAAGAGATAAGAGTGTTATCTCAAGAAAATCACGGGAGCGGAGGCTTGGTCCCCCCAGAGACTGTCTATGTGAAGGGACTGTATAGACTGACTATATAGCTGCTATAATGTCATAGATCTTAATTAACACCGTTATTATTTAATATTTCAGAGCATGAGTAGCTAGAAAAAGGAAAGGGTCAATCCATCTCCAATGGATTTAATGTAAAACTGTCACACAAAAACATGTTAAAATAGGTTGTTCGAGCCGTGTTTTTAATGACAATCACGTAGTCTGAGGATCCGAGACTCAGCTATGTGGTTGTTTTCGCATGTAAACGAAAGCTGATCAAAAGTCGTTTGACTGATGGCCTAAAAATGGTAACTTTTTACTTTGCCCTAGACAGACCAGAAAATCAACTGGCAAGGTCGAGACGGTAAAAAACGAGTAGAATGAAGGTAACTGACGCCTGCCAGTCGTTAATAGGTACTTTTTCTACGCTCCGTCGCTGTGTGATATTTGGGCGAATGTTACATAGGCGTTTTTATGGCGCTCCTGGGTGGGCCTGTTAAAGGCATGAAACCATCATGATCAGCAAGCGTTTCAGCGACGAACCCTCCGCTCCGGGCGTATGCCCGAGTTAGAGGTCTTAATGACCGTTATTGTACTAGGGGGAAGGTGCGTACCCTCCGTCTAGTACAATTTAGCTTTTTAACTTGGTTAACACCGAAAATTCCGGGGGCCGGAGGGTTAGGTGGGAAGTCATGAACCCGCTTGTCCCGAGGTCCCGGGACCAAAAACAACTAAAGAGAAAGCGTAAAACCAAACAAAAACAGTGTATAACCAAGAAAAAGCCAAAAACATAATTATTTAAAAACAAAAAAGTACAAAAAACAGTAAAAAAATCCAAAAAAGACCAAAAACAGTAAAAAACATAAAGTGACAGTTTGTATGTTATTTCCGGACGAGATGTGATCTGACCTTACTATTTGTTGTTGTTTCAGATTGATTTATATCGTTTCTGATAGAAAGATTGTGTGTTTTGGTGAAGGGTTGGATACCCTCCCTCGAGTGTAATTTGAGTGTTTAAGCACGTTAATGGTGATTTTGCCGGTGCCCGGAGGGTAGAGTGGCAAGCTGATCAGCGTGTTCCACACTCAACAGGGACATCAAGGACAACATCCGCAACGACTGTTGGGTATCGTTGAAGCAATTTTAGTATCGTTCGGGTACTATTTCATTAAAACTTAAGTGGTGGGGGGCACGATTGGCGCGGTCCGATTGTACCCTCCATCGATTACAAATTTCCGAGTTAAGGGCCTTAATTCGGATATTTTGGTGCAAAGGAGGGTATAGTACTATTCATTAACGACTATTAATAGATTATTATCCTTATTATATATTACTTATCTCCTATTTAGACCCAAGAAACACCCATTTTTTGTCGAAAATTACCAATTTTCGACCAAACTGTAGACCCCCAAATTTTCGGATATCCGAGCTTTTCCGATAGGCAAAAAGCTTTTATATAGAGAGTAGCTACGTAGTTCGATCCCCTTCACTAAAGAAATCGCGTGAGCAAAGACTCAGTAGAAGTTAGAAAAACGAAAATTTTTCGATCAAAATTTTGATAAATTTTTGTATTTTGTCAATCTGTTTTGGGGATCGAGTTTTTGAGTTTTTAGAGTTAGAGCAATAAAATTTTTTGCGTAAGGAGCGTGCTAGCATAACGTGCTCGGTTACTAGAGAAATTTTTGGGTAACCCTCCGAGTAGCTCCGTGGATAGAGCTAACGACTTAAGGTTTGGAAAAGGAAGGAATCGGAGGGTCCAAATTTGATAGTTTTTGGCCAAATTTTTGTTTCTAAACCAATTTTGGTCCGGTTTTTTGCATTATTCCAGTGCCGTACAGGGCTGCTACGCTCATTTCAAGTATTTTTAGGCATTTTTGACCGGAATTGCGGAAAAAGTCTTTCAGAACCTATATAGGTGGTGAAAAAGGCCATTTTGACGAACGCGTTTTTGGCGATTTCTCAAAGACTAGTTATCCGATCGGGATAATTTTGGTACCATAAGTCGACGTTTTTGACCACTTTTCCGAATCGCAACCGTTTTGTGGTTGATTAATTCGGAAAAGAAAAATTTTTTAGGATTTGTTTGTTCGGAGGGTCCAAATCACGGGCAACCCTCCGAGCGGCGGAAAAATTTTATCAAAACATCTTTTTATTCAACTGGGAAGGTTGACCGTGTCAGACAACCTAGTTTTAAGTCAGGTAGACCGCTTTCAGAGGCTTTACTGCGGTGATATAACCCTTTTTCTTGATTTTGGGGTAACCCTCCGAAGTGGCCCTCCGGAGTCAGCTAAACCCTTTAGCAACCCTCCTTAGTGGAAAATTTCCACGAGATCACCCTAAGAAGTTAAAACAGCTCCCCTGAGAGCTCCTAGCTTGTTTTGACGCTTTTTGAAGCTAGTAGGAGAACCTTCTAAGCGAGATCAAAAAATTTGAAAATTTTGGAGGTACCCTCCGAAGTAACCCTCCGGAGCGTATTAAGCATCTTATTGACCCTCCTTAGTAAGTTTAGGGGGACCCTCCGAAGTAACTTGGGTGATTAAGGTACCCTCCGAAGTAACTTGGGTGATCAAGGCACCCTCCGAGGTAACCCTCCGGAAGGTCTTAAACCTTCAACGATCCTCCTTGCTAGAGACTTGAGTAAACTTTCTGTGGCAATTTGGGAAACGGATAATATCCATTTAATTAGGATCATATTAGGATATTAGGCGTGCTTATCAGGATCATAAGAACCCATTCTGACCCGGAAATTCGTGATCAACTTTGGATTCTACATTGGGTGTATCAGAAGTACCCGAACAAAGAAAATTTTTTTTTTGATTGTGATTTTGGTTGTGTGGTTGCCTTGAGCTACTTAATAGGAAAGTTCGGGCAATCCGGGAACAAATAAAGGAAGACCTCGGTGGGTGTATTAGGCAAATACACACCCACTTGAGAAGAAAAATTGTTCCCTACTCTCGTGCACTTGGAGCAGTCCGAGTGTGGGAGAGCTTTTTCATAGATTTGAAGAATTTTCGATCAGAGGTTGCCTTGATCTACTTAGTAGGACAGCTCGGGCAATCGCAGGACACCTAAAAGAAGACCTCGGTGGGTGTATTAGGCAGACACACACCCACTTGAGAAGACTGTGTCCTGGGCTTCGTTCTTTCGGATCGTTCCGATTGGGGGAAGTCTTTTTCTTTAAGACTAAGTTTTATTTATCTATTTCTGAATCATCACTGCTTTTTATCAAAGATTGTTTAATTTTAACAAAGCAGTGACTTGATAAATTGTGTGGCGATAAATTGATACTGACAAAAGGTCGCTGTCACCTGTAGGATATTCTTATCTGATTATCGATTGTGTTTTGTGTGTCGATTATATCTTGTGGAAACTTAGTGATACTGTTATACTATACAACCGGGTTGAGTTAGCATTATATCAATACTGGGTAGACCCTGTGTGTAACTTTAGCTGAGTCACTAATTTAGTCGTGAGAGATCTAAGAGACATTTTGATACTGACGGAATCGAGTAGGCAGCGTTAAGTGATTTAACTAAATCTTGTTTGTGGTACGTTTGCATTGCCATCAAATTACGAATACTTTCATTTTGTTAAAAACTATGCAGCGCAGGGACTCGCTAGGATCGACTACTAAAATTCCCAAGCTAAGCAAGGGAAGCACGCGGAAGTTTAGAACTAGGCGTAGCCAAACCTCGTTTAGCAGCGCTTCCGACGCGTTTGCTGAAGACGAATCGACTAAAGGTCAACCTGATCTTTCAGTGAGCGAAATGAAACTAAGGAGCGAGAAAAACCTCGATGGCAATCAAAGGCGGAGCGCCGAGGCCGAGCCTGCGAGCGAAACGCTGGTGGATCCCTTTGACGAAGGGGAGCGAACGCTCATTCGACCCGACTTTGAGCCAGACGAGGTCCTCGAACGGGAGGAAGCCGAGAGGACAGAGGAGACCAGGTCGAGTATAAGCCCGAGTGGAGAACAAACGGGTTCGAAGGCCAAGAAGAGTTGGAAGTCCTTGTACGACGAACGCATGGCGTCACTACCAACTGTCGGTTTGACTTCCAGTGATGACTACCCGGAGATAACCCATCCGGATGTGAACTTCACACCGTGCCCAAGGAATGATATGAGCAGGAAGGCGTCATCAACCTCGCCGACCAGGCCCATGTCAGATGGGATAACAATGGGAGCGTCGTCAACCTTCGACAGATTAATGACGTCGATGAGCAAGCAAAGAGGCGGTGCGTCATCAAGCACCAGGCTGCAGCCGCCGTTGACCTCATCTTCTCTGGGATAACCCGGTCATTTGGGGCCACTGGCGACATAAGTGACATGTTCGCTGGCGTAATGAATGGTCTGGATGAACTGAGACGGGACATGACTAAAAGAATAGATCAGGTGGATGAGAGGGCTCACAAGGGTCAAGAGAATCTGAGAGATGAACTAACGCACGTGAAATCGCAGGCGAGGGTTGATCAAGCTCAGTTGATTCGCAACACCGATCAATGCCTGGCGGAGAGCCTGGCACAGGCAAACAAAGAGTCAGAGGAAAGAGAGGCTAGGATGACAAGAGAGATCGAGCGATTGTTGAATGATCATGATAATACCTACGCCCAAACGATGACTGGCCTGGAAAGGAGGTTGGACGCCAAATCTGACTTGATGATGCGGAAGCTTGACGCGATCCTGAATGGGAGTAGTTGGCAGGAGCGTTCCAACTCAAGGGAACGCTCACGCAATGCGAATGTTGGAGATGGTACGGGCAACAGTGCCAGAACCCAACAAGGCTCGAGAACGAACTACGAACATAGAAACAAGGAGCGGCCAAGGGCAGCCCCGCAGAGGCCTGGCTGGACGAATCCAGTCCCGTCGGAGGCAGATGCCACCCCGGAGACAAGATTGCCAACCGTGCCACAAGTCAGTTCAGTACCAGATCTGACTACAGTCTCGCAAGACACAACGATGTATGCCTCGATGTTTGAGCCTCTGAACAGATCTCTTGAAACATTCATCACCAAGCTCTCGAAGTCAACCGAGAGAGGAGAGAGGTCAAGAAGAACACGGTCATATAAAGACGAGTCAGACGGCTGCATTGATAATTGGATAGAGGTGATGAAGTTACACTTTGAGGAAGAGAATCTCTCCAAGAAACAGGAGTGCAGCGCGCTGACAAGCAACCTGGAGGGTACTGCATTAAATTGTGTAATGGCGAAAAGAGCCAATGAGAGAGACAGCGCTCGCAAGATATTCGACATCCTGCTGAATCGTTTCGGCTCTGGAGTACAAGGGCACCAGGCTATGGTGAAGTTCGAGAAGAGGCGTCAGAGAGATGAAGAATCAATAGATAAATTCTTGGACGACCTTGAATTGCTCAGGAGGAGAAGCAACCCGGATGAGAGAATATCCGAGCGAAACTTGGCGATTGCTTCGAAGTTTATGGATGGAGTAAGGAGTGAGGAGCTGAAGACGATGTTGGCCACTCATTTCACCCTGTCGCTTGACCAGGTACCCACGCCCGATGACTTGCGTATGAAGTCACGCGAGTATTTACTCATAAAACCGAGGGCGCAAAACCGTTACAGCAATTATGGTAACTATAGCGGGACAAACACTGGTGCGAATTCCAGTTGGTACAAACCTCGCGATGACATGGACAAGAGGAGGTCGTGTGCGAATTGTGGTTCGATGGACCATCACGTTTCTGCGTTTTCTGCATACAAACAGAACATGAAGGCCATAGGCCACTTTCTCGAGGACGCCAACGCGACCGACGAGGATCATGAGGAGTACGTCAGGGGGCTCATCATGAAATATGGTCCGAGGTGTTTCTTCTGTTATTTGGAGGGACACTTCAAGTCGGATTGTACTCAATTTTGGGACGCAGTAGCGGACGCGAAACATCCCCGCCACGAAGAGGCGCTTTCGGGTGTCAAGGCCAGTCGAGCACGTCTGATGAACGAGGCTGAATCTCGGAGAAAGGAAACGACACCGAGCACCTTTGCGACCAAAAAGGTTAAGACATGGCCTGACGAGGTGGTAGCCTCGAACCTCGAAGCAGAGTCGTCTAGTCCACTCAAGGTGGATTACGGCCTGGCGGCAAGGACAGCGCTGCAGAATGTCAAACAGGACCTTGCCACGAAAGAAGTGGAGCAATGGGTAAGGTCGGAGCTGGAAAGCACAGATCTTCGGGAGAGTCTTAATGTCCTCGGTAAAGCGACAAAAGCAGAAGACAAAGAGGAGCCCAAGAAACAGGGACTAAAACTGAACGTTATATCTGGCAAGACTTTCGGCATGACGAAGGCGGGGACCAAAATAATGTCCATCATCTCAGTCGCAGGGCACCAGGTGGTCAAGAACTTGAGTGAACCATCCGAGATTACGCTAATCCACATGGACATCTATGCCGACTACCTGAAGGAGAAGGATCCCAAACTGGACTCCAGGGCAGTGCGAGCGCTGCTCACAACGGGAGGTCCGAGGCTGATGAAAGTGGACGGACATTATATCGATGTCTATGGCCCTTACCCGATTCTGATGAATGTGGATGGCATCAATATCTACACGAAAGCTCACATAACTGATGCGAACGATCAGGTTGGCCGGATATACATTGGTCAAGAGGAGCTGAAGGTCAGACGAATCGGACACAACGCGATGCTCGAACAAGATGCGGTGCATATTGGTTGCGAGGCCGATCTGGCCGCACATGTTCTGGACGTGCAAGGCAGACAACTTTCAGTAAAGGGACTGCTAGACACGGGAGCAGTGGTTAGTGTCATGCCAGTCAAAACTTGGACCAACATGGGTTTCGAAAGGTCGGATCTCATATCGACAAACATCAGGTTGGCAGCTGCCAATCAGGGAGCGATCTATGTCGCCGGACGAACCCCGATCATCTCACTGCAGCTCGGAGGGAGACATCTTTGGATGAGCTTCCTAGTAGTAGAGAATTTGGACGAATCCGACCAGTTCATCCTAGGAAGGGATTTCGTTCGCAACTTTGACGTCACGATTGATCTCAATGACGGATTGATTAGGATCAAGGATCCTGATAGAAAGTATGAAAAAAGACCCCTTAATAAGATCTTAATTAATCAGGCCAAGGTGCCGATCTTTCTGGATCGAAAAGTTAGTTTAAAACCGAACCAAGCCTTAGTAGCGACGTTTAGGATGAGGAACTTGAATGAACTCAGCAATGACAGACAGGTGTGTCTGGTACCAAATCCAAACAGTAAAAGCTCGGCTATTTTAGGAAGAAGCTTCTCACTCACTCAGAGCGGACTGTGTGTGAGTGTGTTATTGAACACAGAAGCAACGACAGTGACAATACAGAGGGGAAAGAAACTTGGCTACGCTTTGCCTCTGAACACAGACTTTCTGAGTGTGGAGAACTTGAAGAAGTTTGATGTAACTAAATGTCCATTACATGCGAACCAAGAATGTATAATGAAAAGAGTAAATGAATTGAAATCTTCTAGGAAATTGTTTTCAATGAAGTCGGAAACAGATGATGGGCTGTCTAGTTGTTCCAACTTTCCTGAGAGGCCGACGGAAGCAGAGTTAGCAGCGAATAAGCCTGTCCTACCTGATATAGAACATCTGAAGGGTAAAATATCTGACAAGGAACTAGATTCGCTCAGGGCGGTGCTAAATCGGAACGCAGACGTTTTTTTAAAGCATAAGGCCGATATAGGTTGTTGCAATTTTGTATAGCACGAGATTGAGATAGAAGAGGGCTCGGTACCTCATAGGGAAGGGGCGAGAAGAATGACCCCAAACAAGTCAGAAGCGTGTAGGAAGGAAATTGAAATGTTAATGGAGTACGACATGATTGAGCCGTCGAAGTCCCCATGGGCTTGTGGCGTGGTCATGGCGAAAAAGAAAGGGGGACAACTCAGATTTTGTTGTGATTTCCGTTATCTGAACGCAGTGACTATAAAGGACGCATACCCGATTCCCCGCATCGATGAGAGCCTATCCAAGCTGGGAGACGCTAAGTTCTTCACGACGTTGGATTTGGGCTCCGCATTCTGGCAAGTGCCACTCAGAAAGCAAGATCGAGAGAAAACAGGTTTCGCGTGTGAGCTGGGACTGTTCCAGTGGAAGAGGATGCCATTCGGATTGTGCAACGCGACGGCCACATTCCAGCGACTGATGGCCCAGGCACTCACGAGCGTCACTAAGAAATACGGGAATCTCATCATGTGTTATGTCGATGATGTAGTGATTGCAACACCAACCTTAGAAGACCACATAGAGAGGTTGGAGGAGGTGTTTTCTTGCATGAAGCAGGCGGGTCTGAAATGCAAACCCTCTAAGTGTGAAATCCTCAGGGATTCCATAAAGTATCTGGGCCGCCTGGTTGACAAACATGGAGTGAGACCAGATCCCGAAGCGGTTGAAGCGGTGCTGACCTGGAAGGCACCTAAAACAGATACACAGCTGATGAGTTTTCTTGGATTCGCAAATTATTATCGGGAGTTCATCAAGGGGTATGCTGACAAAATATACCCCATGCAGAGGTTGATGAAAAACAAGGGCAAAAAGTTCACCTGGACTGATGAGGCACAAGTCTCATTTGAAAACATCAAACGTGAACTTTGCGAGGCACCGGTCCTCGGTATGCCAACGGAGAAGGGAATGTTCGTGCTGGACACGGATGCATCAGTGGTTGCGATATCGGGCATACTTCACCAGGAACAGGAGTGGAACGGGAGAACAGTTCTTCGTCCGATAGCCTACGGGAGTAAAGTCCTGAGTGATACTGAAATGAAGTACGGCGCACCAAAAGCGGAGATGTTTGCAGTGATCACGTTCGTGGAGAAATACAGGGCCTACCTGGGGAGTGCTCCCTTCAAGTTACGCGTGGATAATCGTGCCCTTGCCTGGCTGAAAACCTATTCGATGGACCAAAGCTATATTGGTCGTTGGATTGTGCGCCTGGATGGATACCACATGATCATAGAGCACCGTACCCGTGACAAGCACCAGAACGCAGATAGCCTCAGTAAAAAGACAGAATTTTATGAGCGCCTCGAGGAGAAGCAGGCTAACCAATCAGAGATCAAAGACGGGTTTTCCTTTCTGGACAAAGAAACCTACGATAAGCTGCCACTTACTTGGTGGTTAGACAAATCAGGACATCCTATACCTGGACACCCTGACCTTCCAGTGGAGACGGCCGCGGAGATAAAGCTTTTAGCCAGAGGCGAACCCGTTCCGTTGGACCTGCTAGTCCGATCCAACTTGGTACAGCAAGAACTGACCAGGCTGGGTATAAACAGCATCGCTTTATTGAATAAGACGGTGAACGTGGCGCCCGACGTCATGGGAAAACTCCGTGACTTGTTGGATAGGGAAGTGGATAGGCATGATCGTGAATGGATGGAGACCATGCAGAGGTTGACTGTCACCGAGAGAACAGAGAAGAGGCCAGTGTCCATTCGCAGCCGAGGCGTTGAACGGGATTGCAGGTCGATCGTCAACCAGCTGGTGACCTCGATGCCGAAAGAAGTCTTGTTGAGAACTTCGTTCACTGAATATGGAACATTGAACCAGAACCAAACTACTGAGGAAGTCAGGATCAGATCGAAATCTAGCTTCACGAGGAGAGTGCACTTCACGGATGCAAAAGAGGAGTACGAGCCAAGCCCAGATTGTTCGTCCGTGGACGAGACAATGTCCGGGGAGTCTGACACCTTCGAGCCAGTCAAGGACGTCTCCTCTGAGGAGTCAGACACCTTTGAGCCCGTGCAGGACGACTTGTCCGGGGAGAGGCTGACTAGACCACCTAGGGGCAGAATTTTGTCCGGGGAGTCGGCTTTGAAGCGACCGATGGACAGAGTTTTGTCCGGGGAGTCAAGAAACATCTCAGACAACTTGGAATATGATGTTGAGGAATCAGTCGACTCAAGTGTTGACTCGGGACCCCAGTCCCGGGACAACACGTCTGAAACAACTTCCAATTCCGATGTGTCAGAGATCGCAATCCACTCCTTATTGGTAGACTGGAAGCAGCGTGGGCTGGACCGAGAAACACATCAGGATCCAGACAGGGACAGATACACCTCAGATGAAGAGGGCACTGTGATAGATAATGCCGCGGACGAGCTCGAGCTGATAGCAGTTTCAAAACGCCCCACCAGATTGCTGCCACATGGTACGGTCGTCCGTACCAATCTGGAACCATCTGTGCAAGAAGCGACGCCTTTGAAAAAGATATGGTGTGTCAAGTTGATGGACGATGCTCATGCTCCGGAGATAATGAGTGGGCAAATGAACGTGGTGAAGACGTATTTGAAAGCCAGGTACAGGCTGTCGGATCTCCTAAGGGCTCAACGAAATGATAGAATGACGAGCAGTCTGAAGAGATGGATTGAGAATGGAGCACCTGATAAGGGAGACTTGGAAGAAGACAGCTACAAAATCCTGAAGCAATTCTACCTGAAGCGAAACGACTTGTTGTACCTGAATAAGGACGGAATCGTAGCCTGTAAGCGCAAGGAGGAAGACAAGGTCCTTTATAAATACAATTCAATAGTGTTACCACAGTTGTACCAGACCGAATTACTCTTTCGTTCACATGATCAGATGGGTCATCAAGGCGTGGACAAAGTGTATAACAGGATACAGAAACTATTTGAATGGCCGGGATTGAAGAAGGCTTGTGAGAAGTGGATCGCAGCATGCCTGTCATGTCAGCAAGCGAAGGATCCCAGGAAAGTAAGGTTCCCCCTACAGTCAATAGAGTCGTCAGGTTTCAACGAAGTGGTGCAAATTGATCATCAGAAAATTTGTATGACAGCAACGGGTTATAATCAGGTGCTGGTAATGATCGACCATTTTACAAAGTATGCGGAGGCAGCACCCTGCATGACAGCATCGGCAGAAGAAACATGCGATCATTTGATAAATGTGTGGATAGCAAGGCATGGCTGCCCCATCACGTTCCAATCGGACAATGGCAAAGCATTCGTAGGTGATCTCACAAAAGAGTTAATGAAAAGGTCGCAAGTAGCGCAGGCCCACTCGACCACTTATCACCCGCAAACGAATGGCCTAGTTGAGAGGCAGAATCGCACTCTGGTATCCATGTTGAGAGTCTACTGCTCACGCTACATGGATGACTGGGACAAGCACTTGCCGCAAGTGATGGGTGCTTACAACAGCACGGAGCACTCCACCACGGGAATAAGTCCGCATATGATGCTGACGGGTCACGAAAAAGCACTCCCGTTAACGTTCTTCTACCCTGAATATGAAGGGAAGAGGACAGCACCGCAAACGTACGTGCGGGACGTTATTAGAAGACAACAGGACCTCAATGACTGATGCAGGTGGAATACGCAACAGGCGCAAATTAGACAAAAAAGGAGGTTTGATAAAAGGACAGCCGATGCAAAAGCCTACTCAGTTGGCGATTACGTCTGGGTGTTCCAGGAAGTGGTTCCACCAAAAGGAACCAAGAAACTATTAAAGAAATGGCGTGGTCCATTTCAGATAACAGAGGTGCATCAAGGAGGTCGTTTTTATCGACTGAGCACTGGAAGAGCGGCTCATTACGAGAACATCAAACCACACAATACCTCGTCAGAGGATTGGTGCATCCCAGCGGACATGCAAGAGGGAGACTATTTAATAATGGATCCTGCTTGTGAAGTAAATGAAAGGGGTACTCGCGACAAGAACGACGGGAATGAGGTGGTGGACGATTGCGATCTACGAGTTGACTGAACGAGTAGAGGTGGACGATGAAACTCTACCCTATGCCGAAGAAGACTGGGATTGCCCGGAACAAACCGAAATCGACAAAGGAATACAGCCTGACTTTCCTCTCACCATGGAAACACGCCAAAGCAAGAGAGGAAAAAACCAGAAGAAATACAATCCGTATGGCGAGGACTTCGTTGTAGACCGGATGGTAGTGAGTGATGTCATAGACTCGCTGGTGGGACTGGACGAAGTGGCGATGCTAGAAGAAATCGACCTGGTGAACGATATGGATCAAGATTGGATCGACGATCGATCAGAACCGGAAGTGGAGTTCGAACCAGAAGCGGAACAGACTCATGAGCAAGAACTAACAAACTTGCGCGTGCTCGAATGGCTCCACGATCTGCCGACAGATCCAAAAGAGACGATCCTGACGATTCAGGACGTCGATAGAGACGGCGTCAAATACATCAGTCATGACAATACCGAGTCCAACTGGGTCGCCCCAGATGGTCCTCTACGTGTTCCACAATCCAACCTCGGTCTCCTAGACTTTGGGCGATCGACGGGGACGTCGATGGATATTTTTGTCCGGGGAGTGGGGGTAGGACTCACCCACACCAAAAATCTCATAATAAAAAAATTGAAATCGGCAAGAGAAACCGGAGAACTAGAGACAGAGGGCGAGAATGCTAAGAAACCACCTTTTGGACGAATCTTTGAATCGTATTTTGATCTACCGAACCACTATTCGAACAATATCGTCATAACGGACAGCGATTTCATACTCACGGAACGCACGTGCGCCATAGCGATAACGGCGGACGTAAGCTTCAAAACAGCACTAGCGGCCGACTTTAAAAGAGAGTACAAGAATATCGAGTTTTTGTGGAAACAGAGGCCTGGTGTAGGAGGAATGATAGCGTTGCCCCCTGTTGCATCACAGATACCAGGGAAATATTTGTGTTTTTTGGTTACGAAAGCTACTGATAGGCAACACGTGAATCCGGAGAGCTTGGTATTGGCCTTGACTCGACTTAGGGATTTCCTGGTTGAGAGAGGTGTGACCTCTCTCTCGTTACCAGTTTATGATCCCAATAGAGGGAAGCTACACCCTAGAGAGTTGTACGCTCTTGTGCATGTGATATTTTCAGAGACTGACATAGAAGTTTACCTACATAAAAAATACTATCTGAGTATATGCTAAGAATTGCGCTCGGCGATAAGTGGTTTTTATTAAGTTATTCGATAGGAACTAGAGTCAAGTTTTAGGTTAGGTTAGGTTTTAGGTACAGTATTAGGAATTAGGTTTTTATATGATAGTATAGGTGTGTGATGTTTATGTGTTTATGTTATGTTATTGTTATGATATGTTTTATGTTTGTGTCATCAAGGTGACAGCGCTTATTCGTGCTACTCTGACAAAGATAAAGGTGGATGATCCACCTTGGTGCTAAATTTTAAATCAGAATTGTGAAGAGAATTTCAATGGAGACTTTTAAAGAATTGATTGATGTTGCATCCAAAAATGATGGTTCTAAGTCGCGACCTGTTTTTTAGATCTTGATTGATCGAAAATTGTTTACTGAACACTGAATCAGAAGAGGCAGAAAGAAATTACACGACACGACAACAAGAATCAACACGAAAAGAAATGGGTGACACGAACGAACTCATGGAATTCCTCTCAGCGAGTCTAGGAGCGACTCTAGACGAGATCTATCAGCGGCTGATCGATTGTGATTTTACACGAGAGGACCCGGGGTTGGCGATGTTTGTGGTCGCACTCCTCAATGCACTGGGAAGAGAGGGTCGAGGGAATCGCCCTACAGAAGTCGTGTTGATGTTGGCCTTCGGTGAGTCCGGGACCGCCGAGAGAGGCCGAAACCGATTGATGAGATGGAGGCGCGGAGAGATGTCTGGCCACGACCTGGCTCGTGAGCCAGGACTAGGTGAGCAAAGGGACCACCGGCTAGGTGAGATGCCCTTACCCGTCCAACCTGCTCAGCCACTCATTGGAGCGAAGAGACAGCGTGATGGGCCAGGCCCGTCACACTCGGTCGACTCTCCAACAGCTGCTCCTCCCCTGAAGAGAGTGAGAGTGAGCTAGATAGAGATCCAGACGTCGGAAACGATTGAGACACTGGAGAAGAAGGAGAGAGATCAGAGTGAGCTGTGTGCCAAACTTCAGGAGTACAGGGCCATAGCTCGGGAGAGAGACGAATGGAAAAAGAAATTTGAAGATCTGCAGGTGGCCTACAAGGACGATGAGATAAAGCACCTGAAGGAGCTATATATGGCGAAGGTGAGCCAAGCGTCACCGGAAATTCTGGCGAGCATGAGACCCTCGGAGGGATCTAACGACACACGCCCCAGGACAACAGCGCAGGAGCTGTGCGCATCGAGAGGACCTGAAGTTCTGGATTTGCGTGCATCAAGGGGGCCCGAGGCTCCTCAGCAGACGCGATCGTCTGCTTCGAATCAGAGGTTCACGATACCAGACCCTTCTGACACCTATCTAGCTCCTCAATTCCAGGAATCATTTAACCAAGTGGCCAGAGCCGCAATGGATGAAATCAACAGAGGCACTGAGCGGACACTGGCGAGGATCGTTCCTTCCCAGCGTCGTGATCATTCATCAAATAGCTCGGAGCGAGCAACCCGCACGATAGCGTGTTCTGCGCCTGGTGGAGTCTTTGAGAAGTCTCGCGTGGTAGACATCAGGAAGAATCTGATGACACGTCATCAGTTCACGCAAGTGCCAGCCGAGCATCCTCGAGCCTGTTTGAATGACATGAGCTGGAACCCCGCCACGAACGACCAGGTAATTCCCCCAGGGAGTCGCCATTTGATCATTGGAGACAGTTTGGTGAGAGATCTGAATGAGATCTTTGTCTATGGTCAGACTACCATTCTGTCCTTTGGAGGAGCCTCAGTGGCTCAAGTTATCAAAATGATGGAGTTCCAGAGCGAGGATCATCTGGATACATTAGTAATAATGCTGGGGACCAATGACGTCTCGAGAGCCCCCGTGACTCCAGAGAACAAGTGGGAACCTCTATTGGTGTGTCTATTGAACGAATTGAAAGAAAAGTATAGACCCAAGCTCGTGATCCTGTGTACGATACCACCAAATCCTTTGGTGGGCACTATAGCTGCAGATTTCATGAATGGCAACGTGACGCGGTGGAATGAAATGACCCGCAGTCTGGTGAGAAACAATCCTGGCGAGTTGCGACTCCTGGATCTCGAAAATATGCTGCGCATGACTGACCACATCGCGCTCACTAAAGATGGAGTGCACTTCAATACCCAACGAGGGAGGCATTGGATTAACGATGTGTTTCAGACGCAATTGAGAGAAGTAGAGCAAGAGTCGAGGGCGACCGGTTCTTTGGCTCGGACCAATTTGACCGGAGGGAGTAGAATAAGGGCAACCGTGCCCGAATCCCTCGCCAACCGTCTAGGGCCCTTGGCAACGGAGACGGTTGGAGCCGTAACCGTCGCTCCGAGCTCAAACGTGAGAGACAGGCTGGGGACTGCTCCTCCTCCCAGGCCGCAGTCGATTGGAAGCCGACTCGGCAGATCGGTGGAACAGAATAACAGAAATAACTCCCAGACCGCGTCTAGGAGGAACGATTCGCCTGCCACGACAAATCCTGCTTCGACTGCGGGACCGTCTACAAGTACCTTGCCAGCGGAGGGAATCGAATCAGGCAGCAGGCTGCTTTGGAATAGATCAGATCCTAGTCATTGGGGTCAGTATAAGACGGACATGTCAGCGAAGTTGAATATGAATACCTTGACGTGTCGGGAGGATGCGATGAGAATGACTGGCGGTGAAAGTCCCACAGTGTCGCGACTTTATCGGATACCGGGCGTGGATTGGCTGCTAGCAGAGCAGGAGAAATTCAGCTCCTCGACCTCACTCCGAGATGCAGACCTGGATGGATTACCTCATGACAATACCTTTGGACCTTTAAACACCCGGTCGCTCACCGACGTTCGAGATAGGACCCGGGAAAGGACACCACCTGTGCGCAAGGGCAAGTTCCAGACGGAGAACAAGCCCAATAACAAACATCACAAGATGTACAGACAATTCGCTAAACCACCCGGTCAGACGCCGGGCGAGTATTCGAGGGACTACCCCCGAACGACAACAGTGGTTGGAGACGATAAGAGATACAGGAACCTGAAGGCCCCGATAGGCGATGGCCTTTTTGCAGCTTATGATCCCTTGGACATGAAGGCTGCCAAGTATTTGGTTGTGGCCGGCTCCGATTATCTCTACACGCCCCGTTCTCTATTCTGGCCCGATGTGATTTTCTTAACGGCGCCTAAACTGGACTGGGACAGGCGATAGGCATGATGATAAGTGTACGGAGAATGGTCAGCATGGAGCCGCAGGTAATAGTGGTTGCAGGCTCAAATGATCATCTACAAAGCAGAGGCTTATTGTCACGTCTGACGGATGGATCGATCCCGAGTAACGAAGTTATAGGGGAGGCGATAATGACACTGCTCTCGGCGATGGCCGAGGTAGAGGCAGCAGCAAGACAACGTTTCACCATGAATGTGGTGAAGGTGATCTTCGTATTGTCACCAGGCTACGCTGCGTTGCCTGAACCCCTTCAATTTGTGTACACAATGGTCACGACGATAGCAGAGGGGATATTTAACGTAATAATTCCTGCCCCAAACAGAGTGGTGGACCCGGACAATTACTATCCGTCCCGATCTGAGCTTCCCGCCGTTTGGGCTGACATTTCGAATGCCATACAGGGGCTCAGAGATTGTAGCACAACTCGGTTGGTGCTAGATGAAGTTCTGGGGTTGGAGCTGTCCAACTTCGCAAGATTACTGAAGCTAAGACCAGGGGTAGGTGACGATCATCTGTTAGTACAACAGATGGCTGATGATCTCTGGTTCAGACAGATGGATCATGCAGAGAATGAGCAGGGAAGGATGATCAGAAAGAATATGACGTCAGCAGAGGAGGACCTCATGGCAATAGCTTTGCGTACGAAGCCACACAACAACATATGGTTGTATCTGTCACAGAGGCTGTGCACCTTGGGTGAGGACGCGTTTGAGCATGCGCCGGCAATAATTAAAGAGATACACGCGTATCTGAAGAATCTACTTAATGCCCGGGAGTTGGCTGGAGGCAAGATGTTGAAACTGATGCAAGACGTAAACACGATGTCGTTGGACAAGTTCCAAGCTGACGTGCTGGCCACGAAGGCACAGTATGAACGAGCAGATGCTATCTTGGGTGGAATGGGAGTGGGATGGACGCCATCTTTCCTATCGACGCGCTATCCGAAGGCATCTAGGAACCTGATCACGAGCTTCGTCAAAGACATCAGGAAGTTGTTGATTGGCCTGGTGCTAGCCTTATACGTGACATTTGGTCATGAAAACTTTGTGAAAGGACCGGCAAACCTCTTTACCCAAGCGTTGGCAGATTTGAGATTGGACGGACTCCTGACTCTGATTGCCATGACCTATGGTCGACTGGGAGATTTGCTTGTGCTATTACGTTACCCTGAACAACTACAGGGACCCAGTCGTGAGTTCAATGCACAGTTGGAAACCGCTTCGCTCAAGAAGATGAAAGACTGGAGGACTCTCCTGCTTCAATACCTCTTGCAACAGAACAGAAGCGTCACAGGAGAGGACAAGGTGGCGACGAACGCAGGCGAATGTAAGCAGTATTGTGGCATGCCCTTACTAACAGACTTAGCTGTCATGATGCGGATTGATCCGTTGGCTCTGGTCCACGGACTGAGGGAATTCGTCACAGTGGTGTATGGACCGGTGATGTCTTTTGCGTTCCCGGATGTGCAAGTTAAAGCGTACAGGAATTCAGTGTTGTACGTCAACCTGGTCTCAGTAGTGGATTGTTCCGTGCTGAATTGGGTAGAACAGAGTGAACTGAGGAAGCTGGCTAGCGACGATAGGCTGTTCGGAAGAATAGCAGAGCCAGGCTGGGTGTTGATGGACTTCAACAACCACTTCAAATGCAGAATGGGCCGTGAGGATCTGTCCCACATCCAGTTTAACCCAAAACTCTGGAATTTGAGACCAGTGGTGAAAGATACAGGAGAGGCTGTGGGAGTACCTCAATTGCCGGGAGCCTATGCCCATGCGAAAGAGAATCAACAAACATGGCTTCCTGGGTCCAGGCCGCTGCCGGACCAATGCCATCGATATCCACCGATAAGGAGGATGTTGTTGGGAGTCACATCTCCCATTACTGCCCCTCGTATCGGAGCAGCTCGTGACGCAGAGAAGAGAATGCTGAAGTGGAGTGGAGGGATGGAGCCGCGCTTCATCAGCTGGAACGTTGCTGCCGCGCATACGTTCGACTTCTCATTCCCCGATGCCTGGAGCAGGAAAAAGATCAAAGCACTACCCTCCAGGAGACCAGAGGTCTCGGCTGAAACGTGGAACGAAGTATATTCTCCCGCGGATGACTTATCGAGACTGAAGTGGTCAGGAGAAGCGAAAGTGGTGATGCTGGAGGTGGCAAGGGAGAGCAGAGGAGGCTCATATATAACGATAGAGGACCTGGCCCCACATGGCGAGGAGTTGGTAGAATTCCTGGTCGATGATGAATTGTTTTATCATGCAGGAGACATGGCCGTACCGGCTCGGCCGGATTCGGGCACAGACGCGCGACAAGGACCCTCGGGACCTAGGCCGAAACCTGATTCGGACGACGATGAAGTGATGGATTAGGACGATAACGATGATGGGACCGGAAGTAAGACGGAGAAACCGGGAGAGACCGATCTAGGAGCGTTGGAAAGGGACTTGCTAGAGTACCGGTTCAGTGAAGATGACGATGGGGAAGTCGATGGGAGTTTATTGTTAATGGCACCATCGTCCTTCATGTCTCCTACAAAGGAGGCGTCGGCCGATCTATCTCCGATAGACCCAATAAGCCAGGCTAGAGAGTGCCGAAGCAGGGATCCGCAGAAACTGCTTTATGAATCACCAAGGAGGAGGAAAATCGAAGAGTCAATGAAGATATCGTTCCTCAGCACATTACCAGAAGAAGAATGGGAAAGATATCAAATGGAGTTGGAAGGCAAGACAGGAGCAATCTGGAGCCGAGTAAACTTCATGGAGAAATCTTGGGACGTGATAAGGCGATATGGGACGCAGTCCATAATGAAGGTGGGATTGAACCAACCCATCATGCGTGAGGTCCTAGAAAAAATAGTGAGCTCCATGGAGTCGGATGTTCTGACCGAGTCAGTAACAGAAGACAGTGCCGATGATCAGCATGTTGCAAAGAAATTACCTGTCAGACGAGCCAGGAAAGGGCTGAAGCGACTAAAAGGGAAAACAGGAAGTCGAGCCATGAACCCGAGAGTGGTGAAGTCGAGAGCCAGCGCAGTGGTGACCTCTTTAACGAGCGCAGGTCGTTCAGGCGAGAGCGGGCAAGGAGATAGCGCAACGCTGACAGGGGGAGAAAAAGAGAATCTGATACCCCCTATGCTCTTGGCAGGTCTGACCGTAACCGCCACTAGATCGAAGAAGACGGCGCGAACCCTGGCAGACACTAGGTTAGAAATGGAAGTCATCAGTCAATGTGGATCTGGAGGACTTGAAGATTATAGGCCCTCGCGAATCAACATGGCCAAGTTGAAACTGGAAGGACAACTCGACGTGGTCGAGTACAGTCGAATAACTGTGCCGGAATTGGTCCACATGGGAGATCCGGCAGGGGGTTATGTGGAGATGTTGAAAGCGAGGAACTCCGCGAGAGGGCACCTGATGGCTTGGAGTGAAAAGCGGGCCATGCAAGAATATCTGAAAGGGCTTACGGAGAACTCTAACTTCAATCGAAGAGAGTATGGCACAGTAATGTCATCAGAAGCGAACGAAATTGGATTGGAAAAACTGCTAGAAATTTTTTGGAGGGCGGCCCTCCAGAAATACTTCGATGAGACGATGAATGCACCTGCTACTGTGGCAGCATACCTGGCTCATCCTTGCGTGAGAACTGATCTGCAAGTACGACTGGCTTGGTGCTTGATGGGCATCAAAAAGGCGGAGTATGAAGCCAGTAATGACTCGAAGTCACGAGAACAGGAGCTAGAGTTAATGGAAGCTCTACGAGCATTGATTTCGAAAGACGATTCAGCGATAGCATGGGCTAAGCGTAAGGATGCCCTTTGCTTTGTCAGGTTCGTGGTGGATCGCATCCCCACTCCTGTGTTGGGAGAATGTATAAAGATCATTCGGCAAAAGGGAGTTGATTGCGAAAGGAACTTCCTTAGGGCACTCCTAGAGCTATATCAGGACATGCCATTGACCGTGCCAAGCAAGGAGTCGAATGATATGGAAAGCTATCGCAAGTTGGAAGAGATGAGGAGATACTCCAACAAAGAATTGAGAGTGAGCAGAGACTTGATTGAAGCGGCCAGAGGACAAAAGGAGTTTGCAACACTAGGGAAACTGAAGTCGTTCCAATATGTGTCTGGCATACCGGGGATGGCGTATAATCCCTTCGTGAACGAAGAAGCCAGGGAAGCGTACTTCGACTATGAGCAAGTCACAGTGCTCAATTTCTGGGTTGAACGAATTAAGGAAATCGGAATGCTGATGGTGGAACAACCCAAGCTGGGAATTATTCTTTCTGGAAGAACGAGCGGTCGAACCCTCGATTCCCGAGCTAAAAGGGCAAGTGAGTTTTGATTGTGGTTCTTGGGACGGTCCCTTGAAAACCAGTCTAGTAGTGATGTGGGAACTCATGAAGCCTTCCTGGTGTCCCCATCCTAACGCAGGCTTAATCTGGGACATGACCGCGGATATCATGTTAGACCGGGATGATGATGCGAGTTTACATGATCTGGCCATGATACATCACCTGCTGGCCATGAGATTGACGAAGAGGAAGAGCAACCCGTCCACGGAGCTGTCCGAGGAAGGTACACCGATTAATTGGTTGAAGCAAGGCACATGCTTGGCTCAACACAGTGGGATGGAAGGACATGTTTGTAACCTGGGACACTGCCTGATTACGCTGAGCGAGCAGCATCGACAACTGGCACGATTGTACGGGAGATTGAGCATGTCAGATAAGAGTGCCATGGAGTTGGTCGCAGACTGCCATGGGGTGACGGACGTAAACCTGATCCCAGCCTTGGGATTTTATAGCATGACGAGTTCGATAGAATCACTCGAGCGCTTGGAGCGTGCCCATGAGCTAGTGACGTCCCTCAGCGTGGAAATATTCCCTGGAGCATTACAGACAGAGCAGAAGATTGGAGGCTGGCGAGAAGCTCTAGAAAATGAAATGAAATGAATCTGAAGGACAGTGAAACCTATCACAGACCTACTGGTTCAAAATATATGGTGGGTTCAAGCTCAGCGCCGTATTGTAATAGCAAGTATCCTACGCACATGGTGGTGATGGATGCGAGGACGCAACAAGTGTTGGTTGACCAACTTTTCTCTGTGCCAAAGTGCGTGAGGTTGGCCAGAATGTCAGAGAGGTCATATGACTTGTTGGCAAAGATCTTTCGGGTAGTCCCGAAGAGATCCAAAGGCGAGTTGCAAGACGTTGTGGGTGAAGAGTTCATGAGACTGAACGAAGGCAACGTGAGTGAGTTCCAGAAACAGAAAGCGAGTGGAGCGTTACCCACTGAATTCCCCACCATAGAAGAGAAAGACGATTTACATAGAATTCTGATGGAAGTGGAACCGTTGCTGGGAGCCTCAGGGTATCGGACCCGAAGGAACATAGTGAGAACCCATGGGGAGTATCCTTGCCACTGCTTGGCGCAGACGTTGTGGTACCCCAAACGCGGGAATCTGATCCTAGTATGGGACGTGGAGGAGTTGTACTCCACGGGGTTGCCCGATCAGAATCAACAAGTGTCAATCGTGGTGGTTAGCGCCATGCTAGCAGTGAGATGGTTGGAGGCTAACGCGGACACAAGTCAGCAGGAGAAGGCCGTGCCGACTCCTGAGCAGTTGAGCAACGTGAAGATGAGTCATGAATTGGATCTTTTCAGAACTACCTGCAAGGTTCTGAGAATACCTAAAGCCATTGAAAGGATATGGTCAAGGCAGAGATTGATGCCTTGGTTCCGTGCAGTGATGACATCATGGATATATGAACGCGCGAAGCGTCACATGTCAAGGAACACGGAAGCCTATCAATCTTTCCAGCTAGATATAGGACCGGGAGCCTATAAGAGAGCTTTCTTGACGCACAGAAACGCGGTCACCACAGCGGTGAAGCGGGTAGCTGGAGCGCCTTGTGTTACTGAAGATGAGAAGAAAGAGGTCTTAAGAGCTGACCTAGAACGAAACGTGAGCCTATGTCTTCACAACAGCTTTTGCAGGAACCGGGAGCAGAAGGTGAATGTGGACTTGCTACCTTGTTGCAAACCGAGGCTGTTGGAACAGGAGGGTTGGGGCACGGCCCGCAACTCTCTGGACATGTTAGAGAAAGTCCTGGAAGACAGTGACGCTGAACATCAGGATGGAGAAATGATGGAGTGAAGATGACCAAAGAAGAGAAGAGAAGGAGAGAAAAACTTGATTGTATTTGTGTGCTAAAACTTAAACCAATCAACCAAGTTTTGATTATTGAACTTGTTAAACTTTTTGTTTTGATCTAGTTTGGTCAGACCAAACTTCGAAAATTGTTGCAATTGTTAAAATTGTTGAAATTATTGATTTTAGTTACTACTATCTATGTATGTATATAAGGAACATAGGTGAGTATATTTACCTATTTATTCACGTCTGAAGTTTTTAAACTGTGTAAGACACAAATTCACTGTGTGGCGACATGGTAAGTTTGAGTAAACTCGCTCGGGAAGGGTGGGTAACTCAATAACTTTCCTAGCCACAGAGTTTCTTAGTTTTAATATGGAAAGGACCGCATAAATGACTGATTATACTTGGTGAGTAGTGTTAAGTTAATTTTAACGGGTGCGTGGCCGTGCCACGTCCCACTTTTTAATCACAAAGAGCGAAAAGAAGTTTTATGGCAAGACGACGTAAGTAGTCAGAAAAGAAATTTTATCTAGGACACTCCTCATGGTGCAAATTTTGTGAAAATGTTGAAAGGCAGTGAGATGTAGTACGATGCCATTTGTGAACACGTAGTGAGTTGAGGTGGGGTAGATAAATTTCATTTTCTTATGCGATTTGTAAAATTGATTACAGAAAACTGGGTAACTACTTGGCGATAACCCGGTGTTATGCGATCAATAGGGACATTGTTGGAGACTTGTCCGGGGAGTATGTGCCATTCTGCCAGATGACACAGCGCAACCTTCCGGCGACATAAAAAAGAGTGACTAAAGGCCTTATGAACAAAAAAGTGTTGCGACGGAGGGTCAGAATGTTCTGGAATTTTTATTTTTAAAATTTCGATTGGGAGAAGAACATTTCTGAGAAATAGAGAAAAGACGGCCATTTTGAATAAAAAGACGAAAAACAGAACCACGATAGAGATTGTGAAGAACAGTCGTGCAAGAAAATTACGGAGCCTCTTATCGTGGCAATAACACACGATAAGGACCTTAGCGACAGATATTTGTGGAGACGGAGGCTTCAGTGGGGGGAAGAGAAATACCACGGAACCCTCCCGGGACACGAAATATAAGAGATAAGAGTGTTATCTCAAGAAAATCACGGGAGCGGAGGCTTGGTCCCCCCAGAGACTGTCTATGTGAAGGGACTGTATAGACTGACTATATAGCTGCTATAATGTCATAGATCTTAATTAACACCGTTATTATTTAATATTTCAGAGCATGAGTAGCTAGAAAAAGGAAAGGGTCAATCCATCTCCAATGGATTTAATGTAAAACTGTCACACAAAAACATGTTAAAATAGGTTGTTCGAGCCGTGTTTTTAATGACAATCACGTAGTCTGAGGATCCGAGACTCAGCTATGTGGTTGTGTTCGCATGTAAACGAAAGCTGATCAAAAGTCGTTTGACTGATGGCCTAAAAATGGTAACTTTTTACTTTGCCCTAGACAGACCAGAAAATCAACTGGCAAGGTCGAGACGGTAAAAAACGAGTAGAATGAAGGTAACTGACGCCTGCCAGTCGTTAATAGGTACTTTTTCTACGCTCCGTCGCTGTGTGATATTTGGGCGAATGTTACAACGAGGCAACTCCTGATAATTATCCTATCTATCGGATCCTATCCTATCTATCTATCCTATCTAGCGTAGACACGGTCACAGGTGATCTGGCCTCTTTTCGAAAGCTGAAACAACGATTCAGCCTCGCCATCCAAAGAGGCAACGCAGGATGCATCATGGAGGCGCTAGAAGCCTAGCAAAAATAAACCCCACCATGTGCGCAGTTTTGCAATATTTATACCTGTATCCTCTCTTAATTGACTTCTTTACATCTATCGGAGATAAATCAACTTTTTCTTGCTCCTGATAACCAAATGAACGCAGATGTTTCATTAATTAAACTCAGGGCATCAGGAGAGCTTAAAGTCAAACTGATACAGTTTAAGAGTTCAACGACAGACCTTTCCGAATTGCCTGTGTTCCTCGGAGAAGCGTCTGCTTCTTCACTGGGAACGGTTATTTCGCGAAATCCCAGCCTTCCCCATTTGTAGATTAACATCAGTAACGATTGTTACTGCACAAGCATTTCTGTCGGGAAGACTTCTTGTTTTCTTGTAATCATAATTCCTATTTTCTGTCGTTTTTTATGTTCATCCTCTGCTTTCTGGCAGCAAAACGTGCCCTGGTTTTCGCGGTTTTCAGTTGTTGCGATAAAATACGTAATGTGCTCTGCAACGCTAAATCGAAAAATTTTTGAGCCTGGTTCTATTAATCTTCACTTTCTGGTTCTTTTCATAGATTTAGCTTATCGTACGTTGCTGATTATCGCGTATCGTACGTTTCACTTTTCGAATAAAAACAACGCACTGTGATCGAATGGCACAACGAGAGATAGTTTGTATCGTTCAACCCCTTGCCATTAAGTTCTTACACGTTTGTGAACCAGGCTTACGAAAAACCACATTGATTTGGCTTAGGTAGAGACAATTAAAAGCACATGGAATCTAATTTGGACGCTAGCCAATCATTATAGGATTAGGTTTTACTGCCCGTCGTATATTTTCCGGACGAATGTTACTTTGCCTCTTTGTGATAGATTTTGCCTTAAGCTTAAACATTGCAAATGTCCATAACAGCCCGAACTTTGTTATTATAGATGCATTGAAAGGTAATTTTGGGGATTTCTGAGTCACAGCTGTACTAATCTTAGTTTCAGTAAACATGGTAAAGAAGTACTTCGTGTCTGGTTTTATGGCGGAAGATATAAAGGGAATATCAAGTATACTCGACGAAAATTGTTTTTCTGCGAATACTTGGCTTCCCTGGGTTAACGGAACGGTTAACCTTAATCGTCTACTGGAAACAGAAAGTAATTTGTACATCCGATCGGAACGATTTTTAACTGAAAATGAAAAGTGTTATGGCGTAACCATCAAAGGTTTTAGTGCAGTTCAACATAAGTTACTTCCTATTCACAAAATCGATCATACATTCTGCGAAAATTTTTTATTTGAATCAAGTTATGATGACATAATCCTTATTTCATCTGACATTTCACATGAAACGGGCTGTTCTCGTGAATCAAGTGTTTTTATATACAAAGTTTCGGAAAATTATTCTTTAACAAAGAGCTTTGTGGTGCCCGAACTGGTGAAGCAGATTAGCGTTGGGCATGCACACGCAATAGCTTTGGCAGATAACGGTAAAAGCCTGTTCACATGGGGTTGCAACACAAGAGGAGAGCTTGGGACTTCATCAAACAAAGTGAACTCTGAGAAGTTTGAGTTGGTTGAGCAACTGAATGGAATGAATTGGGCAATGGTAGGTAATAAGTTAAAGATTTTTTTATTGGTCAGCTCCTACTCCAGTAAAGTATGTTAAATCAATTTATAGCCAAGCATTAAGCTTCTTGGACCGAATGAGTGAAAAAAAAACAGCCTGTGAAAAGCGTCGTCGCATTGAAAGACAAAGCAAATGAATTCAAAATCGGTCTTTTTAGTAAAATAACAGTATGCGCTCCACTTTCAATGACGACTCTTCTGGCGTCAGGAGCTTCTACATTACCGTCAGTCGCGGTTCTTCGTGCAGCCATTTTCAATGTCTGAAACGGGAAGCGTGTAAATGAACACAACTTATATTGTGGTAGATAATCTTAAGTAATGCAAATAGAATAAAAAGTAAGATTTCAGAAGTTTTTATTTCCTTTAAAGTATGTTTGGTACAACAGTAATTATATATCTTTACAAATCTATATAAAACCGCCAACAAAAACATAGTACAAATCATAAACTGTTACATCATAACCAGTTAAGATCTTAATCATCGAGTTACGCGTCGACGCAAAAGCTTCTTCTGATTTCTTGTAAGTTATTAATTGCATCTGAGGTCCAAGGCATAATTTCGACGTTCGCTCCAAGCAACGGAATCTGTCCGTTAAAATTTCGCTTGAATATTGCAGTCAGAACAGCGTCATAAGGCGTGAAATCCCTAAACGCGGCTATTACTGTCACGGATCCTGTCGCCAGAACTGCTGTGTCATTGACCTTGATGGCTGTTCGTGTGGGAGAGGGCCCAATAGGCAGTGCCCGTGTCAATACCACTCACGGTTGTCGTGTTCCAGAACGGTCTGTTACCAAATCTAACTAGATTGGCGAATGACGCCATGTGGTCCAAGTCGAGGGTATTTATACGATGAGCTTCCTTTACTTCTGCCGGCTATGCGTGTGGGCAGATAGTAATATCTAACGTTCCGCAATGGAACGCTCCGATAGTGTTCAAGACTTTTCCAAGGCTGGTCGGGACTTCGAACGGTTTCCGGAGGGCGATGCGTTGAGCAGGTCTTTGTCCAGAAATGGACGAGAAGACGCAGTCAAGGCATGCCTTCAACAAATAAGTGCAAACTTGTCTAAACTCATCTATGGTAATCATATTTTCAGGCTCGTAGCCTGCCATTTCGAACGCTGTGTCCGTAAGAGAGTTATATAGAGTATTAAAGAAATTGTAAAACGAATTTTTCGGGATAATGATGTAGGATATCGATCCACGGGGATTAGGTCCGATTACAGTCTTAGCTACTCCTTCTATTACTCCAGTGCTGGTTTGTGGAGTTATAACATCCCGTTTTTGGTTCTGGATGTTATGCGGCGGTGGCAAGTTATTCCCCGGTTGCGGTCTCGCAGGGGCTGGGGCTCCGGCTCCATTTTCAATGACTCTCCTGGCGTCAGGAGCTTCTACATTACCGTCGGTCGCGGTTTTTCGTGCAGCCATTTTCAATGTCTGAAACGAGAAACGTGTAAGTTAACACAACTTATATTGTGGTAGGTAATCTTAAGTAATACAAATAGAATAAAAAGTAAGATTTCAGAAGTTTTTATTTCCTTTAAAGTATGTTTGGTACAACAGTAATTATATATCTTTACAAATCTATATAAAACCGCCAACAAAAACATAGTACAAATCATAAACTGTTACATCATAACCAGTTAAAATCTTAATCATCGAGTTACGCGTCGACGCAAAAGCTTCTTCTGATTTCTTGTAAGTTATTAATTGCATCTGAGGTCCAAGGCATAATTTCGACGTTCGCTCCAAGCAACGGAATCTGTCCGTTAAAATTTCGCTTGAATATTGCAGTCAGAACAGCGTCATAAGGCGTGAAATCCCTAAACGCGGCTATTACTGTCACGGATCCTGTCGCCAGAACTGCTGTGTCATTGACCTTGATGGCTGTTCGTGTGGGAGAGGGCCCAATAGGCAGTGCCCGTGTCAATACCACTCACGGTTGTCGTGTTCCAGAACGGTCTGTTACCAAATCTAACGAGGTTCTCTGCCGTGTTGATTTTCGCGTCGCCGCTTCGTGCTGATTTTTATTGCGTCTTCCCCCGACGGGTCGTGGTGAGTTCACACTAACCGACGGTACATCCTGTCCTTCGTTCGTCGCACCTAGGGTTGGTTGCCTTCGGCCGATTTCCCACTCACTATCGTATTCGTCGTCGTCGTCTTCGCTCTCGTCCGCCTAGTATTCCACTATTCGTTGTTTTGTTGCTATTCTTGCATTTTCCATTGCGGCCCGGTCCTTTTCCGCTTTTCGTTTATATTTGTTCGAATCGCTTGAGGCTGGTGTACTGGTCACGTTCCTACTCGGTCCAGGGATGCACTCCTCGCTTTTATTCCCAATTAGGCCTTCTTGAGCCGCCGATCTAAACGACACACCACTCCGCCTTAGTAACGACCCTTTTTTCATTTGCACCGTATGTTTAGTCATTTTGTCAGTTTTTAATGGCAAACGTTTATACCTCCTTGGGTCCTTTGGATCCGTCTTCCCGGTCCTTTGATACACCGTCGTAGAACTTGCTTTTTGCCTTTTCAGCCATGTTGGGGTCTTGGGTGGGCCTGGTTCCTTGGGGTTCACAACTTCCGGAGCCTTAGGATCCGCTACCTCGTCATCGTCCAACATGATTGGAGCTTTCCTATTTTGGGGGGGGGGGCGAACACTAAGTCACTTCTCTTCTCCCAATCTAGGGTAAGTTCAACATCTGGGAGGTTTCCCGCCTTGTCTAAACAAGATAACTTTTGATTAACGACATTGTTCCAATTTAGGTTTTTTAATGACGGCCTTTTCGTTAAGTTTCGCAGTGCCGTATTAGCTTCTCGACCATGGTATGCTTCGAATGGCGTTCGTTTAGTTTTAGAGTGTGTCACGAAACGTAATGCACTAAGCGCACGGGAGATCATCTCCCCAAACTTGTAGTTCTTATTTTCCTGGAGATAAGTCAACACGTAATTTTTTATCGACCCAATAGTCCGTTCAACCATTCCTGTTGCACGATGGTCCCTAACCGGAGATTTAATAAGTTCAAAACCTTCGTAGTTACAGAAGTTTTGAATTTCGTTCGAGAAAAACCCCGTGGCTTGATCCATGTGCAATTTCCTTGGGTGTCCATGAGTATTTATGTACTTCCTTAGGAATTTCAATACACTTTTTGATTTGTTGCTTGAACAAACATACGCTGACGGCCAATGCGAGAAAGTATCTACTGCTTTAAGTACATATTTTTTTCGACCCCTAACATAGTTTACTGGACCCCAGAAGTCTAATTGGACCAAATCATTTGGTTCCTTAGGATTGTACGTTTCCCCCATGTCATTTTTGGGAATGTCTGGTTTAAGGTTGTTACCTGCTTCTACACAGCTTTTGCAGTATTTGGCTGTGGCCGCGATATTTCGGCGCATAAGAGGAATCCACACGTCCTTTGCCGCCGCGAACATTTTATCCCTCCCATGATGGTTATAATGGAGACGATTTAGAATTGCTGATGATAGGTCCTTCGGTATCGCTAACCGGCCGTCCATCCACAGGCAATTCTCCCTTACTGCGAAATCGTTGTAATGCTGGGCGTAGTATTGTCCTAATTTTGTAATAATCTCCTTTGCTCGTGGGCTCCTGTCTCTGATGTTGTCTCGGATGGTCTTCATAATTGGGTCTCTTTCAATGTTTGCTTCGATTAATTTTAAATTCAAAACTTCTGGGTGTTCAATTTTCTTCACGATTTTACTATCCGACGGCACTATGGAATAGATCCATTTTTCATTTTGTACAAGTGGGTACGATAAACCGGGGAACTGATGTGGAAAAGATATAATTGTATTCAGTTTTTTAGAATTAGTTTGTTTAGTATCAAGTTTTTCAGGTGGTATCATCTGAATATCGGAATCCGAGCTAACGCTGGGAGGTTGACTTAGACGGTTTAACACAATATTTAGATTAACATTTCCCGAATTAGTTGATGTGTTGACTATTGCCGAAGTTGGAGGATCATACTTTTCTGGCGAATTACTCATGTTATTTCTCCCAGAGTTGCTACTGTATTTTTTCAAAGTAATTGGCTTTTCACTATAATCTTTACTACTGTAAATTTTCAAAGTAGGTGGCCTTTCACTGCATTCTTGTAAGATGGGTGGTTCGCACTTATAATTTGTTGGCACCGAAGGTTTGTACTTGTAATTTGATGAAATGGAAGGGTTTCGAGGGTATTGAATAAATTTTTTGTTTTGGCAACTGTAATTTAAGCAATGAGAACAAAGTCTGAATCTCGTTCTTCGGTATTTGCATATTTCCTTCGGTATGCAAATATCTCGACGCTGATTGGTTAACCGTCGGTTGCATGTAAATACGCCCTCTATTGAGCGTTTGTGCTCACGGTGAATATTTGCATAATTGTCTGTTCTTACATTCTCATTGGATGAAACTGCTTTCGCTGTGTCGACACATGACTTTACGCCCCCTACCGTCGGTTTTCGCTGAATGTTGTTCACTTCTTGACCCCTAGGCTTCATTTTGTCCTTAGGCTTCAACGCCGCGTTTATCATTCTTATCTTTGCTACTGTAAAATTTTCATCGTAATGGCTCGTCTCGGGTGCCTCTGCGGTCGGAAACTGAGACAGATAGTCAGCCATCCCCATTTTTGACCCTTGTCGATGTTCAACCTTGAAGTCGTATGGCACCAGACGATCATACCAACGAGTTAAGCGACTGAAAAATGTTTTATTTCCTTTTGGTGACGAATTCAACAATGTGAGTAGCGCTTTATGATCAGATATCACTGTGAAATATCGACCGTATATATAATTCCGAAAATGTTCCGTGGCCCACACTACCGCGAGTAATTCCAATTCGTTTGTGGAGTATTTTTTCTCAGCCGGATTAAGGTAACGAGATGCAAACGAAATCGGATGCCATCCGGAGGCGCCATACTGTTCTAAAACGGCCCCTAGGCCATCGTGGCTAGCGTCACAAATGATTCTAGTTTCACGGTGAATGTCGTAATTCGACGATATTTTTCACAAGCGATTTTAATTGTTGGAACGCATTTTCGCACACGGGCGTCCAAACAAAATCATTATTTTGGCTCAGTAATGGCCTTAACGGTGCGCTTAACTCGGCAAGTTTGGGTAAAAATTTGTGTAAGCTATGTAACGAACCCATCAAGGATTTCAACTGCTTTCGAGATTTCGGGGTTTTCAAGTCTTCTACAGCTTGTGTTTTTCTTACTAAGGGCGTTATACCACTTTCCCCAATTCGAAATCCAAGCCAATCGCACTCAGTTTTCGCATTTTCGCAATTTTAACGCGACATTGGAGACGTCCAGCTTTTTCAATATCTTTTCCACTAACGCAATGTGTTCGATTTTAGTTCCTTTTGAAGCAATTAAGATATCATCAATAAACGCGTTAGCCTGGGGGAACTCCTTCAGTAAATTATCTATTACCTTCTGGAATTCCGCCGGCATTGACGTAAGTCCGTAAAAACCGTTTTTAAAACGATAACTCCCCGTGGATTTTCCGCCGACTAATGAGAAATTGCATTGCTCGCTTGTTTTCTGTTCTAATGCGACTTGTCCGTACGCATATGTGAAGTCCAATGTTGTAAAGTATACATTCCCCGATTTTTTCTCCGCAATAATCTGACTTACTCCGTCAATTAATTCGTCAATATTCGGCATCTGGTACTTATTTTTGTGTACCTGTTTATTCAATTCTCTTGATTCTAGTGCTAGTTTTATGCTTCCGTCCTTTGTTACTGTAATGACGATAGGAGAGACGAAATACTTATCTGAGCACTCTTGTAATTTTATGATATGTCCTTCATTTATCAGCCGATGAATCCACCTTTATCCACCTTTTCTTGTAGACTGATTGGCACCCTACGCCCTTTTTGTTGTATGGGCTTCAAATTTTCAAAAAATTCAGCTCTTACTTTCGCATTTCGGATCTTCCCTATCCTAGTAAATAAATTTGGGTACAATTTACAAAAGTATGTTTGCAATTCGTCGTATTCCTCCTCCTGTGATCCCACTGGTCCCTTCCCCTGTGATTCCCATCACTTTCTTTCTTTGAACTAGCTCGAGACCCAGGGTGCCCATCAGGTCGCGCCCGAGGATTGATTGATGATTTCCGGATATTACTGACACCCGCGCTGGTGCTGCCCAGCCATTTAGCGACATCATCACTGTTACCTTCCCTAGTATGTTTATTCGATTGTTGTTGTAATCCAGAAATTCCTCCTTTGACGGTTGTAGTTGAATGTTTGCTTTTCCTAACGTTGTTTTTAGGTCGTTTATGCTGAAGATAGTTACTGGAGATCCACTATCTATCCACAACCACATCTTTTTACCTGACACCTCCACTTGAACGCGGGCCCCAGAGATCTTTAATTCAGTCTCATTTTTCTTCCTTTTTATCGACATTACCATGTAATCATCCGATCCCGACGTCATGGACTCGTTTTCCCCACACCCCTGCTGATTCACCCACGATACTGGGTCTTCGTTCAATTCGTTTACGTTCTGCGTACTTTGATGATGCTCATTTTCCTCCCTGACCAATCCGACTCGTCCACGTCCTCTCCACTGGTTAGTACCCCTTCTAATTCCTCGGCATGTTCGTTCAAAATGTCCCAGTTTTCGGCATGAGTTACATGTTGCTCCTTTTGCAGGACAGCTCGCGATGTGGTCCAGGGTAAAATTTGGCGCGTCGCAATTGTAGCACCTACGGTTATTTCCGCTTCCCCCACTACTACTTGATCCTTGGGTATATCCTCCACGTCCCGCACGTCCTCGGCCTCGAAAAAATCCTTGTCCCCTTCTTATATTATTTACTGGTTCCTGTTTTATTGAAATTGCCGGAGCTGATGATGCTGGTTTTCCCGTATATGATTTGTATGCGCGCTCACCACGTTCATATGATAAGGCGATCCGGTAAACTTCCTCCGGTAACTTAGTTGATCGTGACAATTCTCGTTGGCAGTCCGATTCCCGCATATTCATAATGAAAATATCACGAACGTTTTCGGCCGCGTTGGCAAAATCACATCTTCCTGCTAGGGCACTAAGTTCCGCATGAAATTTTTCGAATGTTTCGTTCTCACGTTGTTACATTCCTTTCACGTTGGAAAACATTTTGCATCTCATCTAGAACCCGTGGGTACCGTTCAGTTTTAATGTTAACCGTCGGTTTCCGTGCTTTGAATATCCGTTGCGCCTCGTCTCCGATACATAGATATAGATTAGACTTTAACTTCTTTTCCGACTCGAGACGGTTTTTCCCATTTACTTCTTCTGGCAACGCCGTGATAGCCGTCGTATTTTGCTATCATCCCCCAGTGAATTTTAATTATCCACTCCTCCCAATATACTGGAGGTTCCGGCGTTCGTGTTTCCCAAAATGCTACTGTATTTAATGGATTTTTCCCCCTCCTTTTTTCTCTGCTGGCTGCGCCATGTTAAAGTCGTAAGTTTGGAATTTCAAAAAGGTTGTTAATAAGTTGTATTGTAGACAAACTGTTAGGCATCAAATCGAAATCTTACTGCACTCTTTTATTTCAGATCCCATCGGACATTAGAGATCGCAAGGTCAAGACAGCAGGTCCCCAGACAGAAAGAAGAATTGATAGCACTTACATAAACTCAAACTGGTGTCTATCTAGAAGAATTGATAGCACTTACATAAACTCAAAACTGGTCCCTATATCAATTACTGTCACGGATCCTGTCGCCAGAACTGCTGTGTCATTGACCTTGATGGCTGTTCGTGTGGGAGAGGGCCCAATAGGCAGTGCCCGTGTCAATACCACTCACGGTTGTGTTCCAGAACGGTCTGTTACCAAATCTAACTAGATTGGCGAATGACGCCATGTGGTCCAAGTCGAGGGTATTTATACGATGAGCTTCCTTTACTTCTGCCGGCCATGCGTGTGGGCAGATAGTAATATCTAACGTTCCGCAATGGAACGCTCCGATAGCGTTCAAGACTTTTCCAAGGCTGGTCGGGACTTCGAACGGTTTCCGGAGGGCGATGCGTTGAGCAGGTCTTTGTCCAGAAATGGACGAGAAGACGCAGTCAAGGCATGCCTTCAACAAATAAGTGCAAACTTGTCTAAACTCATCTATGGTAATCATATTTTCAGGCTCGTAGCCTGCCATTTTGAACGCTGTGTTCGTAAGAGAGTTATATAGAGTATTAAAGAAATTATAAAACGAATTTCTCGGGATAATGATATAGGATATCGATCCACGGGGATTAGGTCCGATTACAGTCTTAGCTACTCCTTCTATTACTCCAGTGCTGGTTTGTGGAGTTATAACATCCCGTTTTTGGTTCTGGATGTTATGCGGCGGCGGCGGCAAGTTATTCGCTGGTTGCGGTCTCGCAGGGGCTGGGGCTCCGGCTCCATTTTCAATGACTCTCCTGGCATCAGGAGCTTCTACATTACCGTCGGTCGCGGTTTTTCGTGCAGCCATTTTCAATGTCTGAAACGAGAAGCGTGTAAATGAACACAACTTATATTGTGGTAGATAATCTTAAGTAATGCAAATAGAATAAAAAGTAAGATTTCAGAAGTTTTTATTTCCTTTAAAGTATGTTTGGTACAACAGTAATTATATATCTTTACAAAGCTATATAAAACCGCCAACAAAAACATAGTACAAATCATAAACTGTTACATCATAACCAGTTAAGATCTTAATCATCGAGTTACGCGTCGACGCAAAACCTTCTTCTGATTTCTTGTAAGTTATTGATTGCATCTGAGGTCCAAGGCATAATTTCGACGTTCGCTCCAAGCAACGGAATCTGTCCGTTAAAATTTCGCTTGAATATTGCAGTCAGAACAGCGTCATAAGGCGTGAAATCCCTAAACACGGCTATTACTGTCACGGATCCTGTCGCCAGAACTGCTGTGTCATTGACCTTGATGGCTGTTCGTGTGGGAGAGGGCCCAATAGGCAGTGCCCGTGTCAATACCACTCACGGTTGTCGTGTTCCAGAACGGTCTGTTACCAAATCTAACTAGATTGGCGAATGACGCCATGTGGTCCAAGTCGAGGGTATTTATACGATGAGCTTCCTTTACTTCTGCCGGCCATGCGTGTGGGCAGATAGTAATATCTAACGTTCCGCAATGGAACGCTCCGATAGCGTTCAAGACGTTTCCAAGGCTGGTCGGGACTTCGAACGGTTTCCGGAGGGCGATGCGTTGAGCAGGTCTTTGTCCAGAAATGGACGAGAAGACGCAGTCAAGGCATGCCTTCAACAAATAAGTGCAAACTTGTCTAAACTCATCTATGGTAATCATATTTTCAGGTTCGTAGCCTGCCATTTTGAACGCTGTGTTCGTAAGAGAGTTATATAGAGTATTAAAGAAATTGTAAAACGAATTTCTCGGGATAATGATATAGGATATCGATCCACGGGGATAAGGTCCGATTACAGTCTTAGCTACTCCTTCTATTACTCCAGTGCTGGTTTGTGGAGTTATAACATCCCGTTTTTGGTTCTGGGTGTTATGCGGCGGTGGCAAGTTATTCGCTGGTTGCGGTCTCGCAGGGGCTGGGGCTCCGGCTCCATTTTCAATGACTCTCCTGGCGTCAGGAGCTTCTACATTACCGTCGGTCGCGGTTTTTCGTGCAGCCATTTTCAATGTCTGAAACGAGAAGCGTGTAAATGAACACAACTTATATTGTGGTAGATAATCTTAAGTAATGCAAATAGAATAAAAAGTAAGATTTCAGAAGTTTTTATTTCCTTTAAAGTATGTTTGGTACAACAGTAATTATATATCTTTACAAAGCTATATAAAACCGCCAACAAAAACATAGTACAAATCATAAACTGTTACATCATAACCAGTTAAGATCTTAATCATCGAGTTACGCGTCGACGCAAAACCTTCTTCTGATTTCTTGTAAGTTATTGATTGCATCTGAGGTCCAAGGCATAATTTCGACGTTCGCTCCAAGCAACGGAATCTGTCCGTTAAAATTTCGCTTGAATATTGCAGTCAGAACAGCGTCATAAGGCGTGAAATCCCTAAACGCGGCTATTACTGTCACGGATCCTGTCGCCAGAACTGCTGTGTCATTGACCTTGATGGCTGTTCGTGTGGGAGAGGGCCCAATAGGCAGTGCCCGTGTCAATACCACTCACGGTTGTCGTGTTCCAGAACGGTCTGTTACCAAATCTAACTAGATTGGCGAATGACGCCATGTGGTCCAAGTCGAGGGTATTTATACGATGAGCTTCCTTTACTTCTGCCGGCCATGCGTTTGGGCAGATAGTAATATCTAACGTTCCGCAATGGAACGCTCCGATAGCGTTCAAGACTTTTCCAAGGCTGGTCGGGACTTCGAACGGTTTCCGGAGGGCGATGCGTTGAGCAGGTCTTTGTCCAGAAATGGACGAGAAGACGCAGTCAAGGCATGCCTTCAACAAATAAGTGCAAACTTGTCTAAACTCATCTATGGTAATCATATTTTCAGGCTCGTAGCCTGCCATTTCGAACGCTGTGTTCGTAAGAGAGTTATATAGAGTATTAAAGAAATTGTAAAACGAATTTCTCGGGATAATGATATAGGATATCGATCCACGGGGATTAGGTCCGATTACAGTCTTAGCTACTCCTTCTATTACTCCAGTGCTGGTTTGTGGAGTTATAACATCCCGTTTTTGGTTCTGGATGTTATGCGGCGGTGGCAAGTTATTCGCTGGTTGCGGTCTCGCAGGGGCTGGGGCTCCGGCTCCATTTTCAATGACGACTCTCCTGGCGTCAGGAGCTTCTACATTACCGTCGGTCGCGGTTTTTCGTGCAGCCATTTTCAATGTCTGAAGCGAGAAACGTGTAAGTTAACACAACTTATATTGTGGTAGGTAATCTTAAGTAATACAAATAGAATAAAGAGTAAGATTTCAGAACTTTTTAATTCCAAGACAGAATTAGAACAATTCCTCGAAAAACTAGGTACGAACAAGGCATGCGCTGCCGATAACATAGGCAATCCTATCCTGAGAAAATGCCCAAGATTTAAAGATGTTGACATAGAGCAATACATACCAATCAGCTAACTCTGCAACACCTCAAAATTGCTGGAAACAGCAATAATCGACAAACTTACGAATTTGTTATAAACACTATGCACTACTCGCAATATGGTTTTTTTTTTAAAAAAAAGCGATCAGTAATAACTCAAATGCGTGTTTTTCTTAACCAACTTTACAAACATTACGACGACAACGAGAACGAAGTATTCGTTTTATGCTTAGATTTCAAAAAAGACTTCGACAGTGTCCCTCATCAATACAGTTCAGGAAGAAAATACTCTCAAATTATCTGACAAACAGAAGCAAAATGTAAATGAAATCTGCTCTGAAACCAACGAAGTCATAAGTGGTTTACCCCAAGCATCGCTAGTTAGACCTCTACTTTTTATTACCAATATCAACGACTTGCCTTAACAAGTAGAACAGTGAGAACCATTTGGCTGATGACTATAAATTTTTAGCAACCGGTCTGGAAAACCTCTAAGTCGGCAACGATAAAATAGAAAAATGCTGCAAAGAACAAAATGAATTTAGGTGAGAGAAATTGTTACATATTACCAATCAAAAAATAAAAAAATGAACAGGAGTTTAAGCTTAATGGTCAAAAATTGATACGAAGAATGAACAGAAGGACTTGCTTGTGATAATGTCAATTACATTCTTGGATTTCAAACTGCGAAAAGCGATGCAACAAAGCCTGGAAAACGCACTACTTCCTAAAGGGCAAAATCTCTACCAAGTCTGAAATCAAAACAAAATTGAATGCATATGCGGGCTATATTCTACAGGTGATTAGCTGCGCGTCCCAAGACCGGTCTGTAAACACAACAAATGAAAGAGCTAGAAAAAGTTCAACGCAAAGCTATCACCTGGATCTTGAACGATTGGAGCTTAAATTATAAGTCCAGACTAGACTGGTAAAGCTGGAAATCTTAAATGTTTCTATGTTTTTTGAAATACACGATCTCCTTCTATTACTTTTTTTTCTAAAAGAAAATTGTAACATTGATCTACCAATAAGATCAAAAATAGAAACAACCACTGCGACTATAACTAGACAAAATTAGTCCTACCAAAATACGCACAAGAAAGGCAGACAAAAACTTCTGGCTAAGATCACGCAATCATTTAAAGATAATCACAAAGCACACCAAAATATCAAAAGCGAAATCAACAAATCTCTATCAAAATATACTGGAATAAACTTTACCAAAGGCTATTCGGATGCTAATACATGTTGGTGGACTTTCATGTGCAATTGCGGAATTTGTAACCCAATTCAAAAAGTCAACTCGGCTGGATCCAAAGTCTATACTACTACTGCTACATAACCATCAAAGTTTTTTTAAGCAGTTCAACATAAGTTTGCAAAAGCTTAGCGTTGAGCTTGAAATGAAACTTGCATAGACATCGCCACAAAATGTATATTCAAGCCCGTACAAACGCGACTTAAGAAGTTTTCAGGCGGCCGAAGACGTGAAGCAAAGCAACACGAAACGATTTCATCTTCAAAACATTTCGAATCATACCTCGGTTTGAAACTTTTATAAATGTTCAAAACGATGTAGAAATTATTTGAACAAAAATTTTCTGAGCGAAACCTTTGTTGGTGGCGTTTATTTAGTAACTGTTCTAATTTGTAACAAAAGGGACTAATCTAACCGACAGCATTGTTGTAAATCCACGACATTGACAACAATACATGCAATACAAAAGTTGTGCAAGAAAAATTTTCATTTTCAACTAGAACAACTCCTTATTTAACTCCAAATTTAAGCAATTGCCTGAAAAAACGATTTAAAAAAAATAACAAAAACTTGTACCTGAACTAATTGGCAAAGCAGAATCAGTCAGCAGCAAAGAGACATATTTTCTCTGTCATTTATTAAGGGCGGCCTCAATTTGAAATTGCCGGCAGAACGTTCCAGTGCCTAAGGATTGTCTAAAGAAACATCAGATTTTTTAGATTCCAGCGATCCACTTACTGCATTTCGACCTAAGGAAAAAAACTTTTGAGGAAACCAAGAAAACGAAAACAGGATGCCAGGAACGAAAATGATTAAATCTCCAGGAAAAATTTAGCGAAAGTAAAATAACACTGTGAACATGGCCCCAGAAAAAAAAGCACCAAATTAGCTAAATGCGCTGCTCTTAGCTAAATTCAATTGCAACCTAGAACCAATTTACCATAAGTGCATAAAATTTTCCAAATACTTTCAAAGTCTAGGTTTTGAGAAAAGTCGCTTTAGACAGATTATCTTCTCATACGTCAGCGGTGCACAGCATCTACAGGCACAAAAACGATACAGAGACTTGCTGAAAAACTTAGCGAGAAACGACAAGAGAGCTACTTTACATTAAACTATATCAACTAAGGTCATCTTTGCACTCCTCATGGGTGAAGTCTTTTGCATCAGTGGATGCAAGTCACTCAAAAACACCAATTTCATTGATAATTCAAAAAGTGCCGCAAAAGAGGAGGGACTGCTTAGATGTTATATTATTTCGATGATGAATTGAATACTGAAGATTTATATGTGCAGATTTTTTGACATTTTCTTATGACTTGATTAAATCATTCTAGTGCTTTGATGCAACTAGAGCTAAATCAACTCACGTTTTTTGAAGTAAAAATTGAAAGAAAAGCAAAATCGAAAGGGTGCAATTTTTAGATGTGATTTTTCACCTGAAGTTAAGCAGTGTTAACTTTAGGTGGCAGCAGGTGGTTGGCACAGCGCTTGTTTGTCTCCAACTGGAGATGTCTATCTTTGGGGTTGGAATGCTGATGGGCAAATTGGGGCTGATCCCATGACGGAAGGGTCAGTTATTTCCTCGCCTCGGCTGCTGGATATCAGCATGCGTCCAGCGGAAGTAAAATCGGAAAATTTCGTTGATTTCCAGAAAGTGGCCTTGGGGTCCAGGCATTCAGTGCTGTTAGATGTAGATGGAAATGTGTGGACCTTTGGTTGGAATGCATATGGCCAATGCCAACCTGGACCTCCTAATGACGAAAATAACATGCGTAATTATTACGAAGAGAGCAGTGCAAATTGGCAGCCAAAAATAATGGATTTTGGAACTAGCACACCTGTTGTTGTTGTATCAATAGCTGCAGCTCCTTGGACAACAATATCGGCCTACTACTCTGACAAATGACAGCAGCCCAAGGGTAAGCGAAGAGCGCAATAAGTGGGCAGGAACTTTGTCTTCGAGTGTGTTTAAGTTTTTTCCACCCAAAATACTCGCTAATCTTTCAATTTTGTATTACTGTATTTTCGTTTATAAAATTAAAGAATGAATTGATTTAATACATTTAGGTCGTTGATTGTTTTTTTTTGCTTAAAGAATTCTAAAATCTATTCAGGAAATTTTTTTTTGCGATTTGACTTGATTTCTTTTCGAATCCAAATTCAGTATCTAAAAAGAAGAAAAGTTACGCTCTGCGGTTACAAAAGAGCAAAACGCCTGAAAAAAAATGGATGACTTTTAGTTTCTAATAAAAAATTACCTTTTGACCCAGTTCTCTGTAAAAGTATCAATCATAAAAGGTGTCTCAAAATTTGAAGCGCTTCAACGTGACATTTTTCTCCCGAAATTGATAGTCGAATATATTTTTTTGTTCTTTGTGTGATTTAATTGATATTCATTGGCAAAAAAAAAAGATCATAGCGAAGATTCTTTACGATTTTTTATATAAAAATGAAATAAAATTGTCAGCTACCAGTTTCTTTTTAAGAGTTAGTTCTATCTGAGTTGCAATTTCTAATCCCTCCCTTTTGTATTCAGTTTTCAAAAACAGTTTTAACATTTTTATAATGTAGTGACATTTGCACGGTGAACAAATAAACAATTCTGAATCTATTTTATAACAAAACTTACCTATTGAGCCAAAATGACAGGCATAAGTTGTATGAAATTGAAATTTTCAAATGTGGAGGAGGGAAGAGGCAAGGAGCCTTTTTTTGACGCTACCTGTCAATAAAAAAACTACGCGTTTCAAGTGTAAACGCAGATTTTCTAGAGTCTTCTATGGAGATTTCATGGCTCTTTTCTAGTCACCCTCGTGAAGTTACACTAAAAAGTTGTTAGCAATTGTAAATAGGGAATTTTGCATGTAACAAATCTTGTAAAAATCAGCTCACTTGTCCACGTTTACAAGTTTTGCAGCTGCAGCAAAGTGAAAAAAGAAGGATCTCTCTAAATTTAAAATAGGGGAAAAATGATTGTTGATTTACTACTACATAGTAATTTTCTCTCGGCTCTTTTTTCCGGACGAATTTTATGGTCTAACGAGTGGTTTTACAAGGAAAGTTATGAAGACCAAATATGTTTGTCATGGCCTAATGAGTCTGCCTGTCAATTTTCATAATAATCGAACAAAGTGAACAGTAACTTCAAATATAAAAATTTGCAGGTGGGAGGGGGGAAGGAAAAAGAGCCATTCTCTCAAATTGACACGTGCAAACTTCATAGCTTGCAGTACTGATTTATTCATACTTTGAGACAATTGGTTATAATCGTAACGTCATTACAATCGCACCCTATGAGCGACGATAAATGTTTGAGGAGCAGAATTGGCGAATAAAACTAAGGGGTGATATAACTCTGTGGGAGTTCGAGAAGGTGTCGCTGTTGTTGACGTTGCCGACCAATGAAAGACAGATTAGCAGAGTTGAAAGGAGTAAGTGTTCAATCAATGCAATCTGAAGGAGTGGTGGACTCTTTTCCACTTCCCACCCACATTGCAAAACTTCCAGCTTCATGCTAATTATGCGGCTCTTTACCAGATTACCACCCAGTTTGAGCATATCAGCGTTTTAAATACCCGTTTTTTTAGATCTACTCAACAACCTAACTCTATGGTATCTACTAAAAAGTTTCCACCCCTATAAAAGCAGTAAATAGCACTACAGCTTTTTATTGAGATTTCTTTTTTTGCTGCTTTCTGATTGGTCGAAAAGTCGCTGATTTAACATATTTCACAAGCTCCCTCCCTTTTTTGAAGGGCAGATTGTTTGTTAAATGGATACTTTAATTTTTTAAATATGGTTCAAAAAATGTTTAGGCTTAGATTACAACTTAGTGGCCTGATATTGTGATGGACGGTGGCTTTAATTTTTTCCTTTCCCCACCCACCTCACTTGCGCACCGTTTTTGGCTCTTTTCCACTCACCTCCCACCCCCCCCCCCCCTCACATTTCAAGTTCTCCATTCAATTGTCTGGCGTGTTATTATGGCTGAGCGCGTGATGTAGCGAAGTAAGTTATGAAGAACAAATGTGTTCACAATAGTTAGTTTGTTCACCATGCAAAATTTCATCACATTATGACCACGTAAAACAGGGGGCAAAGGAAAAAGCTCCAATTTTTCTTAAGTTTTTTTTTCGACATTGGCGTTTTCCAACTTTGTTTATTCTTCTTTGCTGCAATTGCAATCAAATGGTCTCAATTAATGTTTATGAAAATTTTTCGTATAGAAAAATTGATAGACCTAAAACTCGAAAACGACCCAAACGTCTGTTTCAGTTTGTTTTGAGATGAACTCTTATAAATTTGTTGTTGATGAACAATTTGAGCCTGTGATTTTGTACTTGATCGTCTGTTATATACTTCTAAACACTTAGTACCTAGGTTGCAACATCCGGCTCTTTTTTCCTTTCCCCCACCTGCAAATTTTTATATTTGAAATTGCATTTCACTTTGTCCGATTAACATGAAAATTGACATACAGACTAATTAGACCATGACAAACATATTTGTTCTTCATAATTAACCTTGTAAAACCACTCGTTAGACCATAAAATTCATGTTCGAGTGAGATAGATGGGGAGGGAGGGGGGGGGGGGGAGGGAGGGAGGGAGGGAGGAGGAGGAAAGAGGAGGAAAAAGAGCCCAACACCCTTGCTAGTCGCATCAGTTTCTTTTTTAAATAAGAGAAAACAGTCTATCGTGGGCTGCATAGTTTTGAGAAACTCCTTAATCCAAAACTACTAGTTCTCGTCTTATTCTTAGCATCAGTAAATTTAAAAATAACTGGGTTGCAATAGCTGAGCTCTGAAGCAACTGTTTTAGGAAGCATAAGTTTGCAAGGCCTTAACAACAATAAAAACAAGTGTGAATAATAAAAACAAGGAGATTAGTTAGATCCCGGGATGACAAAAAATGCTTGTCATACAATTTCATACTATGAAAAAAAAAAGATTATCATACAATTTCATCGACTAAGGGAAATTGTCTGAAAAGAGAAAAATAATTATTTTTTTTGCCACATTTCCATACTTTTTATCACCAAATTTGTGTAAAAATAGCAGAAGCAACTTATTACTATGAAATTGTCTGATAAGCAATTTTGCCGTAATTCGAAATTTTGAGTTTCATCCAAAAACTCAATAACCAAGTTATTCTATCATAAGAAAACCCAGAGTGTACGTGGCAGTTACAGCGCAGATAAACTGCACTTGGTGCTATTAGCCATTTAAGTTAATGTTAACATTTTCACTCAGAATAATGTACTCAAATACAGCTTTAAAATAACAGAGCGATGAAAGACTCGCAGAGATAAAGTTCCGTTATTTCTTTATTCTTTTATGTTTCCAAGCATTGGCAATTTGATAGCATCGGTAGCTGCTTTGTTCGTGGTTAGTCTTAGTGTTTTTTCCAAGCAACGGTGGGGCAGATTCGAGGATGTGGGACTTGTAATCTACAAGTTGGAAATCAAATCCGGCACGTGGCCTTTTTGCTGCATAACATACGCAATTCAATAGCAACTCTAGCTTTTTTATTGGCATCTAGTGTTAATATTTTTGCGCAGTCGTGCCGTTTATGCGAAAACGTGAGGCTTCTTATCTCTAAGTACGAAGATGGATTCCGGCATATTGCAAAAGCTTTATTTTTCGAGGCTTGTTTTTTTTTACTTTTTCTTTCTTTCCTTATTTTACATTTTTAGAGCTATTTCTTGTGATTTTCTTGCTTATTTCTGCAAAGTGCAGCTTTTGTGGGTATCTTTGAAATTGACCATTATGCTTTTGGTTCACTGGTGTCACTTGCTAGTAATTAATCGGTAAAGAATTTTACATGTTTTCAATCATCTTGGTCTAGATTTTATTTAGGAAAAGTTTACGCTCAAGTTTGATTTTTGCGGTTTGAATCATGATTAATCCTTTAGTTCAGTTCATTTCTTTGTTAGAAGGGAGGGAAAAATCCACGCTCGATCTGCGAAAATGGTAAGGTCAAAACGTGATTGTCTTCTAGTTTCAAAAGTGGATTTTAATTTTCAGAATTCGCGAGGGATTAAAAATTACCTAGTGTTGAAGTTTTCTCTGAATTGCATAATGTAAAGAAAAAGTGCAAATCATAAGCACTTCTCTGAATTGGATAATGTAAAGAAAAAGTGCAAATCATAAGCACTTCTCTGAATTGGATAGTGTAAAGAAAAAGTGCAAATCATAAGCACTTCTCTGAATTGGATAATGTAAAGAAAAAGTGCAAATCATAAGCACTTCTCTGAATTGGATAGTGAAAAGAAAAAGTGCAAATCATAAGCACTTCTCTGAATTGGATAATGTAAAGAAAAAGTGCAAATCATAAGCACTTCTCTGAATTGGATAGTGTAAAGAAAAAGTGCAAATCATAAGCACTTCTCTGAATTGGATAGTGTAAAGAAAAAGTGCAAATCATAAGCACTTCTCTGAATTGGATAGTGAAAAGAAAAAGTGCAAATCATAAGCACTTCTCTGAATTGGATAATGTTAAGAAAAAGTGCAAATCATAAGCACTTCTCTGAATTGGATAGTGTAAAGAAAAAGTGCAAATCATAAGCACTTCTCTGAATTGGATAGTGTAAAGAAAAAGTGCAAATCATAAGCACTTCTCTGAATTGGATAATGTAAAGAAAAAGTGCAAATCATAAGCACTTCTCTGAATTGGATAGTGAAAAGAAAAAGTGCAAATCATAAGCACTTCTCTGAATTGGATAATGTAAAGAAAAAGTGCAAATCATAAGCACTTCTCTGAATTGGAAAGTGTAAAGAAAAAGTGCAAATCATAAGCACTTCTCTGAATTGGATAGTGTAAAGAAAAAGTGCAAATCATAAGCACTTCTCTGAATTGGATAATGTAAAGAAAAAGTGCAAATCATAAGCACTCGGAAATCATAAGCATACGGATCAGTTAGCTTGAATATGCAATTAAAGTTAAATAGTAAGATTTAGGAGCCTTTTTCCGCAGCCTTTGCGAGTTTGCACGTAATTGGTTCAAATTGTTCGATTTTATCAAACTACATGCCAAATAATTAGGACATAAGAAACATAATTGGTCGTCATACTTATCCTTGTAAAATTTGTTACACTATAAAACTGATGCTAATGTGAGTTGATGGGGAAGCCGACTCAGGAGAAAAGTTATGAATGGCTAAATGTCTACTAATTTCAAATTTATGAATGGAATTGTTTCCAGTTGAAGGAATCAGGTTTGTATTTTGATTAGGAATGTCTTTGGTTTTTTATTGTATTTAAATCAGTAGAGATCTATGTCGAATTTTATGGTCTAATTAAGTGTTCAATGTTTCAGTAGACCAGCTTAAAGCTCCCCAATTGCTTCAGTTTACATAAATTTTTGTCAAATGAAAAGTCAGCCATTTTGATTTCCTTGGCTCCAATAGGAGTTTTTTTCGCATTCCCTGGTTATCAAACTGACTGTTGCGTATGGATTTGCTTACGATAAGAAATTGTTGTTAGGAATCGATTAACGTAATTCAGACTTTAATAGGTCTTGAGGATTTGTTTCCGTTTTTTTATTTCGGTTTTCCGCAAATGTCTTCAAATGCTCTTATATTTTACAGAAGTGCAATCATACATATTAATGCATATAGGAATGTATTTAAATTTATGTGCACTATTCGAGTTTAATTCAATTTGATTTGCCAAATATGAGATAAGATAAGCTCTCTAATTACGAAAGTGCAAAGGTCGCTAAAATGTGATCGAATTCTAGATTCGATAGTGGAGTTTAGTTTTCAGATTTTCAGCGCAATAAAAATTTTACCTATTGATCCAGTTTTCTCATTTTGAATTATTTTTGTCTATAGAGTATCAATCATAATATTTTCTTGAAATTCAAAGAGCTGTAAAGACATATCTATCTATACTATATTTAAATGCGCGTGACACGTACCTTGCCATGTTTAAGCGTTTTTTGGCAACAGTTAAGAGCATAACGTATGTAAGCTTGGCTAAGCTATATCGTATATTGCAATGCGTAAGAATTTGTTTTCGATTTTCCAGGGAATCGAATGTTTGTTCCACTGAGCTAAAAGTTAGCAGCACAAAATTGGGATGCTGTCAGAGTTTCTCCAGGGGTTGGGTATCCAATTAAGAATGTCCAAATCCTTTTAGAGAAAAGACGATTTTTTCGAAGTTTTTTCAGAAAACTCAACTTATAAAATATATACAAAAACTTGAATTTTCCAGCCCTGTAGTAATTGCTGTCAGATTACTCTCAAGGATTGCGAATTTGCCTCCAAAAATGACTACTCAAATCTTTGTAGTTTTTGAAATATGACGTTTTCAGTGATTTTTTCAAAAATTTTCAGCAAACGCAAATTTAGTATATATTTTTTTCAAATTTCATTTGAATTTTGAAGCCCTCTTCTTGTAATGAGGAGAGGGGACTGTCAGAATGTTTTAAGAGCTTGCTAATTTGCCTCCAATAACGACTGCTCAATTCTTCGTAGTTTTTGCGATATGACATTTTTTGCAATTCTTTCAAAAAAATTTCAGAAAACTTAAATTTAATTTTTTTCAATTTTTGAAATTTCCAATTCTTTAGTTAGAGGCTGCCAGTTTACTCGAGGGTTTCGCGAATCTCGCGGCCACATATAACTGCTCAGGACTTTTAACTTTCCAGATGTGACGTTTTTATGGTTTTTCAGTTTTTTTGCGGTTTTTATGTGAGTTCTCAAAATGTGAGTTTTCAATATGATGTGAGTTCTCAATATAAGAGGTTTTTTATGAGTTCTCAAAAATTAGAAGCACCGGAGGTGCGTTACACGCTAGTCTTTTTTTATTTTATGTTTCCTTGCGTTCATTGACTCTTTTCCAGTTGTCTGTTGGCTATGTTTGAACCGATACTAGTTTTTTTTGCTCAAACATCTCAAGGTCATGTTGTAAAACAGACTTAAAGATAACTTTGCATGGTGAATTAATCAACTACTCTGAACTTTTTTTGTTCTTCATGCTTTACAGCGAAATATACGCATTCAGCCATATTAGCATGTTTTAGAAGTGGAAATTTTGAAATGTGTGCGTGATTGTGTGAGTGTGACGAGGGGGTGGTGGAACAGAGCCAAAGTAAAGAACCATCAGATTTCGCCTGCTTGAATAAGCAAATAAAACTTTTTTTGCACCCGCCTATGCAAAGCGCTTTTTCGTGAATAGGTGACTTTGATTCCGAAACAACACAATTGCTTGGGTGGTTAAAAGAATCCGCAATTTTATTTTTTGAAAGTGTCTGTTTTTTATTCAATAGAAGATAGGTTGCAGTGAAGAGTACGTCGGTTCAAAACATTTTAAGTGTAACAAAACTTTATTCGCTTTAATCAACTCTAAAACCTTATTTTTAGGATGATTTTATATTTGGCTGTTTATACGGGTTAGTATAACCGGTTTTGGAAGTGTAGTTATTTTTTTTGAGCTTTAGGGCTCCAGTTTCAGATTACGATGAGATGTTGTTCTAGGCTGGTGGCCATGATGACCACTCGGACGATGAGTTTGAAGAGGGGGGCAGGAGGGACCAGGATGAGTATGACAAGTATGGAGCAGGGAAGCACAAACAGGACAGGAAGAAAAGCAAGAAGGGGGCTGGCGGAGGTGCAGTCTGTTTTTTTCTACATTATTGTAATTTTTGTTAATTCATTTTTAAAATTTAATGTTTACTTTCAACTTAATTTATGACCATATTAGGGCAGATGCTTGGTGGATCCCAGGATCCCGTTGTCTGTCCTCTCCTAGTCTCTGAATCTGATGCTACATAATCGTATTTACACAAGCAAAGCGTGTGTGATAGTATGAACTCTTTTTTTTTCCAACCTAAGTCGCAAATATTAGTGTTCATTTTGTACACAAGCAAAGCTTGTGTGATTTTGAAAGTTTTCATTTTGATCAATAACCAGCTATGAAGTAGCCAATGCCAAGGATATTAACACAGCTAAACTTTTATATTATAAATAACACTTAAACTTCAAGGTTTCATGAATCTGTAGCGTAGAGATAGGGAAGGAGACCCGCAACAAAATAAGAGGGTTCGAACCTGGGCAGAGTTGGATGTTTTTAATATAGTAGTTGAACTTTTTCGTATAGAAGTTGAAATGCGTTGATGCATGTAAGTTAAATTGAGGCATGTAAGATGGTAAATATCTTTTTTTTTTCAAATTGACTGGTACTGCTAATGCGTCATAATGGGCGTGCGTCACTTTAGAAATTTTGTAGACTCATTCTGTTTTTTCCAGTAGCGTTATCCGTCATATTTTTGCTTGTGTATGCGAAGTACAACTTCGCCTCCGTGTGAATAATGGGTTGGAGAAATTAGTTCTTTCTTTCGTGCATTAGGTGCACAGGGCAAGAATAAGAAGGGAGACGGAGGAGGGGGCGATGAAGGACAGGCAGAGGAAGGACAGTTCATGAAGGAGTTCTTCGCAGAGGTGAGTTAAGATGAAGTATCTCTCATTTCACAACATGTGTACACTTTGCATCAATTGCTGTACAAATATTAGGTTTGATCTGTCATATGTACTTAAAAAAAGTCCGCTCTTCTGATGCCCTAGAGCTAAGAAAATTTGGCCAAAGGCAATTCAGACAAATTGAAGCGCAGACCTTCAGCCAAAATTACGCAGACACAATGTAGACAAAATTCAAATTGGATCATTTGTTGAAGTTATTGTTGATTTTAAAGTTAAATCGTCAAAACTGAATAACCACCTTTTTATTGGTCGTGCCGAATATAAGCGCAGCGGAGCAAGAGTTCGCTACTTGCCAATACAATGTTAAAAACTACTAATTACTCTTTCGATTTTATAGTTTGGGAATTAGAAAACTGGATGCATTGTATGTGACTGAATCTGTTTTTTTGGCCGAATTGTTGTGGGCTGTCTATCTACTAGTAGTATCTTTAAATGGGAATGTAGAGTTTGAAATAGTAGTAATTTGTTCAGATTGAGAGATTGAAAGCGAGCATTGGAGTGATTGAGGAGAATGCGGGCAAGCTGGGAGCTGTACATCAAAGGATGCTGGCAGAGGAAAAACCAGCCGATAGTTAGCACCGCTTGTTCTTTCTACCCATTCAATTATTCTCTGACACTGATATGGGTGATGATGGTTCTTGAAAACCGTTCTTGTAAAAATGATTTTTGTAAAAGTTTTTGTAAAAATGATTATTCAATTTATGATCACGTGATTTCAGAGGACAAGAACGAGGTGGAGAATCTAAATGCAGAAATCAGAACAGAAGCCTCAAATGTCAGGTCCAGTTTGAAAAGTTAGTACTACTCAGGCTTTCAACTTATCATAAATGGTGTGAAACTGACTGAGCTGCCGGTAACTATGAGATAGTAAAATTCGAGGATTACAGTAGAATTGTCTCCAATGTTGATCAATACGCTGTTGAGTTTTCTGCTGTAATGGGCAAGTTGCCATTATATATGTGAGCAGTTGTAGTTTGGATAATTTTCTTGTTATTGGTCAAACGCTAGTTTTTTAAAATTGTGCTCATTGGTCCTACCCGTTCCAGCAGAGTGAAACTATTACTGCTACTACATATTTATCTAATATGTCTGCTGTGTGTAGTGTATGTGCTGTATAACTGGGACCTGATGTGTGTAATATGTCAAGTGAATGTTTGTGTGTTTCTGTTGTAGAGATGGAGACAGAGACGGAAAAGATGGAGGAGGCGAGTAACCATCAACTCACTGTGGAGATCCGACTGAGGAAGATCCAGCAGGCCACCTGGTCCAGGAAGTTCATAGACCTCATGACAGAGTACAATCGCATACAGGTAAAAATAAAATACTCTGCACTACGGAGTGTAATACACTTAGCTTGCACTGGTTCTAAGATTGGGTGCCTCTAAGCGGCTGGACCATGCATACATCCCCCAATCAGAAGTTACCCAAATTCTATTCACCATACATCCGTTTCGTGTCGAGAACCTAAAAGAGACCTGAAGACGAGAAAACAGGAGAGAAGACTAGAAAACAAAGAGACGAAACAAGACATGTGTTTTTATTAAGCGAGCAATCAGTACCATTCTACCTTCTCATTTTCTTGTTACTGGCTCGAGCTTTAGTTCTCACTCTCTGTTCGGAAGATCAATTGAACAAAACCCAGGACCAACTAACAGTAGCACACGTCACAGAAAGTTCGCCCTGAACCAATATGTCAAAGAAAGTTTGCTCGGGAGCCATTTCTTTGGATGGATACACCTAAAATGCTCCACTCTTAAAAACGCAAATCAGTGGTCCTTGTGACTACTTCAAAATAAATCCCACTGATAGCCTCAACAAACAACAACCACCCCTAACCATTCATTAACAACAACTACCGCCAAAACCAATTCTCAGTTCTTCAACTCAACGCTAACTGTCTCACACCTAAACTAGACAATATATTCCATTACAAGCGAACAACTGACACAGAAAATGGAGCGATACAATTTCCTATCTTTTGGATACCAATTCGTCGGAAAAAGTAGACCAATAATTGCAGCAAAGGAGGCGGACTTGTATTCATTATCAAGATTGAAATCAGTAAACCGGCAGTTCATCTTACAGAAAAGGACCTTCACATAGAGCAAAAAGCAGTTGAAATAACAACACCCCAGTCTAACAAGATATCACACCTACATCCCGTTACATTTATTTCAGTTATAGTATCGGTTACTCCGTCTCACTTCAAAATCTGCTAACAAGCACTAGTTTTCGATGATTTCAACGCATTTGTTGCTTTATCACCCGAACTAGAGCTTGACGTCGGTGGATTTCAGCCTGAGAAAAAAATGACGCATCTGTTTTTGTTGTACTCGGTGAAAACAAACCCACACGCAAAAGTAGATACATCAAGTTAAGCAATGTCCACTGATTAGCTGTGAAAATATACTTGGGTCATATCATTCAGCTATCACCCTATAATTTGCCTGCGAAGTTAATACATGCTACAAAGAAAACCTACTTTGACTTTAAAAAAGCAGACTCGTAAAGCTTTTGGGGTGAGAGTTAAGAAGCTATCCGCAAATTAGCTTTGCCTTAATCAGCCATTGAAGGCGAGAAAATTGTCCGAAAAAAAATTTGCTGCGTGGCCTTTAGTTACTAACCTCAAGGTTGCATGAAAGAGGCGATGCAGAACTTTCCGACAAAAGCTGTTACTACTCAAAATAAGCAGACTCTAGCAATAATATACCGTAGTCCCCCCAAATAAGTGAATTTACAGGAAATTTTTTTTAACTAGCTGAAGATAACTAAAGATCAACATGGATCACGTTTCTTAGAAGTGTCGACTATCGAGGGGCAACAGTTAATATCTGGTCAACAGTAAACAACATACTATCCAGAACCATCGGCGGTTTTCAGAAAAACACATCACAACCATGCACTCTGTCAGTAAGCATAACAAACAAATTATATGCAATAATTTCAACCAACTGTTCATATTAGACGCATACAACAGCAAAGAAGACGAAAGGGACAATGATACAATCAACTAACTTGAATTGAACGAAAGTCCATGATGCAATTAAGTCAGTAAGAATTCAAGCCTTAGAATTGATGACATTGCCCAGATCATTTACAGTTTATTGATAAATAATCCGTCAACTACCCAAGCAAACTATTAAACCTCTCAGTAAGTCTTGCTATTATACCTGAAAAGTTGAAACTTTATACGCCTATAAAACCTCACTGGAAAAAGTGCGTGAACAGAATAAGAGCTAACGACGAATGGCATTGCTCTCTCCGGTAGCTAACCCCGTATTGCGTTTTTTTTTACTACCTGAGTTTATTTAATAACTTTTAATAACACATGCACAATTTCACAGAAAAAAGATCGACAACATTTGCCCTAAACTGCGTCATATTCTACTTACAAGCTGGTTTGGACAATGCTAATCTGTGCCAAACAACACTAATATTCACCCTAGACATGATTGCAGCCTTTGATATTGTTGATCTTTACCATCTACTCAGCAATATCGGAAAATCGAACCTATCTAAAATCCAGAAAAGTGGTTACTCGCTTACGTTAGGGGAAGGCACACTTGTATAGAAATCAGAATTACCAAATCAAAAACGGGAAGGTGTAACAAGATGGTGTTATCGCCGGTCCCATTTAACTTCGTGTCCAAAATGCATATACATAACAATGGTAACATCATAGCAAATACTTATGCAGAAGATATGACCCTCATAAGATGTGGCCCAACATCAAAATTTTAACTGAAGTTATGACTCCTTATCTGGACAGCCTGGACAACAAGTGACTTAAAGTTAAAAATTTTTCTTTCAAAAGACGTTTATCGATCCCTTCAACATAGACTTATGAATATTTCCTTGAAGCAAATGTAATGGTTGATGGCATCAAACTACCTGCAACTTGTAGCCCAAGAGTTTCTGGAGCTTTATTTGACATCTAAATCAATTTCCATAAATTTTGTATAAAAAATAAAAACTGCGGCAAACTTCAATGAAGAAAGTGTTCGCAAAAAACTTGCTTGCAAAACGTCAAGTTGCTACAAAGAAACACTCATTGTGAAGTTCAAGGTAATTGGAAGAAGAGTCATGACTCGTGCAGCTGCTGTTTCGACCACCATCCTTAGCAGCGCAAACTGCAGCGTCTTCTAGTGAAACAGAAGAAAGCGCTTAGAGCAACAAGATGATACTTAAGAAAGAGTGAAATCACACATCTGCATGGCGCAGACAAAATCCATTCCGTCAGATAACACAGAGATGCTTTCAAATTAGTTTTTTTTCGGCTGATGCCAACATCATAGATGACCATCTCACTGTCGTCAACAAAGGATTCGATCAATAAACCTGGCTTCATGAGCGGGCATGTTTTACACATAAAATTCCGTCTCAAGCGTTGTATACCGGGAGGTGTCAACACCAGCGTGAAAACGCCAGTGAATATGGAGGAAATGAAGTGATATTTTCGATCAAACGACCCAACAAACCAAATCGAAATAAAACGAAACTTCCCTATTTTCTCTATATTTCTAACATAACCAATCTCTCTAATTCAATCTTTAGTTCAAAACAGATCAATGTAGCTACAACAACAGCTATCACAATCGACACTCTTTTGAAGAGAACAAATAACTAATAAAAACCTGATAAATTTGTTTGATTTGACGAAAATAATTAAATTAATGCGTAAAGTAAACCACACGTCTTCTGATTTCGCGTCACATAGCTTATTAGAACTGTTCATAGTCAAAGAAGTATTCTTTAAAATCCCAGTGATACTCTCATTTCCTGGAGGATGTTTCTTCACAAGGTGCAGGGAAAATTTATTGGGAGATATTTACACTAGTTATTTTCAGTGAGCGTTAGTGTTGTACTACGACTATTCTTTTTTTTCTAATCACTTTTTGGGCACTTTGGCGCTTTTTAATCATGTGCTTTCACATTCGAATAGTAACAAGTTAACGCAGTTGATGCGATTTAATTTCCTCAAATGGACCGAAAAAGAGCTATTTTTTTCAAACAACCAATAAAAATTCGATTTCGGACTCAATATATTTCGCAGTTTTTTGAAATGTATAGTTGATAGATAATGTGGCTGTATGCTCTCAAGTTTATTAAATGCAAAATTATTGTGCGTGCCTTCAGTTTGTTATATTCCAAACTATTACCTGCAAAATTGTGTCTGTTTGTATTTGGTGCCACTTTTGCTGCATAGATTGGCAATTTGTTAGCATATGTAGCTGCTTTATTTGTGACTAGTGTTTGCCGGTTGTTAAGCGTTCGTGGCCGAGAGGGCAGGGCGTGACTCTCCAGTACTCAAGGTTACAGGTTCGAAGCCATAGGTAGCAAAGTTTTACTAATTCGATGTTTATTTCTTTTTTTTCTTTCAATTTATGAAGCTGCTTTTTTGTCGTTTTCTCGCTAGTGTTTGCGAAGCTCAGCGCCGCCTCTGTGTAGAAATTCATGAGCATAAAACAATGGTAATAGAATAGGAAATCAATCTGTTTTACCGAGAGAATTAAGATGGTGTGCGGTCCAATAGCTTGCTTCTTCAATTTCGTACCGGTCCACGAGCAGAGCTTTTTATTTAAACATTCAGAATGGTTTGGCCCAGATGAAAATTTCAATAAATGGCAAACAAAGGATAGCCGGAGAATTTTTTGACTTCGGATAGCCTGATAATTAGCAGCGCTTAAAATGCAAAAACTGAGTCATGTGCACTGGGCATCTCGTACCGAGTTTAAGCGCAGCGTAGCGAGCGTTTGCTCTATAACCATGTAGTATTTTTTTGCTTTGCTGCTTATCAATTAACTTAAATTTTCGCCTTTATGGCACGCGACACCTACACTATTCTAAATTTGTTAACCTGAAATTCTTTTTATGAAAATGCGCGTCCTCTATGTTTAAGTTTCAATGAACGAAGTGAAGATACTTATTTAGGTCGTTTGGTTTTGTCGTTTTTTATGTGTAAAAAATTGTTCGCTGGTTTGATTTTTGATTTCTTTCTAAGTTCAGTTTAATTTATTAGATACATGGAAAGCAACTGAGGCTTTCCAGTAACAAAATTGCAAATGGCGCAAAGATAAACGTGATTGGCTGATAGTTTCACAATCAGGTCTTTTTAAGATTTCCCAGCGAATTATCAGATTTCGCAGCATTTATATTTTGAAAAGGCTTGAAAAATGATCAGTCGTTTTTTCGATTTTCGTGAGTTGATTGACACTTTTCCAATTGCATTGTGGCTAAGTTCGACCAATCAGATTCATATTATTGCTTGTGGACTAGTATGAATTTTGAGTTGTATGCAGCTTACGAATATTTGCGCATTTGCATGAAATGAATATTTTATGTAGGAATAAACTTGGCGAGGGGTAAATTCTACGATAGGTCACCTAGAGAGGGTGATAGAACATTTGATCAGTACATTTCATTGCCATGGAAAACGGATATCATCACTGGAGTCGATTATCAAACAATATTAACAAATTGAATGTGCTTCAATATAGTATGAATGTTCGCTTCGCATGTTCGAAAGCTATATCGATGTTCCTTTTTGTCGTGGACTCGTTTTTATTCTTCTGTTGAGTAGTTTTTTTTAAGATTTAATAATTTTCATATCATATTTGATCGCATCTTATTTTTTGCGCATATTCTCATTTGTTCAGAATTCAATTAAACCACAAAATAAAACCAAAACATCTGCAGCTGTAGAAAATGAGGATGATGATTTGCTACTGAATTTCTGAAGTTGCCTGTTTGTATAGAACGAGTACAGAGATGGGTGCAAAGAGAGAATCCGCCGCCAGATGGAAGCGATGGGCAAGCCACACGACAACAACGAACTGGAACAGATGATTCACTCGGAGAATCCGGATGTGTTCAATCAGGAGGTAAGCAACGCACAAGAGAGGAGAGAAGAGAAGTGTATCGCGAACCATCTCATAAACAATAATAAAAAAGAACAGATTTAGTGTAATTATGATTTAAGTGTATTTTCATTTTGGTAGTTTTTTGTTTATTTTTTTTTCACGCTAAATAATCAGATTTTTGCTTTTTAAGTGCCAGTGAGCGTTAAGTGCAAGACGCTTTTATACTTCCTGGTGATTTTTCTTTGGAATTTTTTAAATACTCTGTTAACTATAGATGTGCAATCATACATTAAAGTATTTATGAATGCAATTATGTATATATTCTCTTTTTTAGTTAATTTAGTTCATCTGCTAAAAGTTGTAAACTGTGCTCTCCAATTGCGAATGTGTAAAGTTTGCGAAAAACGTTATCGACTTAAAGTTTTGAAAGTGGAATTCAATTTTCAGATTTCCCAACGGAATAAATTTTTTCCTATTAATCCGGTTTTCTCCAATTGAGTTAATTTTCAAAAAAGTAAATCACAAATTTCTTTCAAAATTCAAAGAGCGTTAAGGCTATATAATTTTCTCTCGAATTTCGAAAGTTGATTTTTTTTCGAAAAACGAGTCAGTCTTTTCTCTTTTTACTTGCATTCATTTACTCTTTTTCCATTGCCTGTTGGATATGTTTCCAAGTTGTAAATAGCTATTGGCGATGTAATTTGCTCTATCAGGCTTGAAAAAAAAGAGAAGTTAATTTCCGAACTTTGGCTTCTTTGTTGATATCAATGTGTACTTTACATGATGAGTGTGTGATTGTAGGTGCAGCTGTTGAAACTATGTAGTTTATTGTGATTTTTTGTTAATAAGCTTACGACTAGCAAGCGATATCAAATCGAAGTATACTTTTTTTTCGGGTTAACAGACATTTAAACAATATCAGTTGAGGTACCTATGATGCTTACATGATCACTTTTATGAAAATTCAACTTCATCAAGAGGGTACTAGTTGCCACTGACTGGTCCATGCTATATATCGAACTCAAACCATTGTATTTATATTTATAGAGTTTCGATATTTTTTGCTTGTGTTGGTTTTTCGGCTTCATGGTTGTCGACTTAAGCTCTGACGGTTAAGTTTCCAAATTCTGTAGTTTACTTTGCTCACACTACTTATCTAGCAATCGTATATCCTATTTGGGCGCTACATGCAATTTTTCCTCTCTGATGTTAATACGGCATTTTTTGGCTAAGGTTTAGTTTATGGGCTGTCGATTTTAATTCTGGCGGTCTATTAAACCATGTTTGTTCCTTAAAATGTCCGAGTACTTTTTAAAACGATTAGAATCTGGCACCCAATTTTTAATGCCCGAAGTTTTTTTCCCCTTCCTTCATCAGTTGTAACATCGTTCGAAGTTCTGTTTGCTATTTTTTGAGCGTTATAATGCATTCATCCTATGATTGTTTTTTGCAAGTGGTGCGAAGCAAGTGGTATGTCTTTTTGCATGTATGCGTTGTGTGTGGTAGGTGATGGTGGATGATAAGGAACAGCAGAAGAAGTTGAGTGAGGTGGAGATGAGACATCGGGAGATCCTGAAGCTGGAGAGGTCTCTGAAGGAGCTGCACGAACTGTTCATGGACCTCGCTAGACTAGTCGAAAACCAGGTCAGGTCAAAATATTCAACATGCATCATAATATATTATATTATAGATTAGATCAGATTATATTACGTCATCATAGTAGATCACGCATCCGATCTCTTCGCTTATACTCTCACTGAAAGAGTAAAAAAACAGGTATATGAAATAGAGACTACTGTGACGATAGATTTGTAGGTTGGAACGAAGTGATTGTGATCTATTAGAAGTGAGCGTTAGAAGTGTGTTCAAAAATGTCGTCGGTTTGTTAAGGGAGAGACCATCGACCGGATTGACAACAATGTGCAGGAGTCCTGCAGAGTGATTACGGCGGCCAAAGTGGAGACTAAGAAAGCGGTCAAGTACAAGAAGGCCGCCAAAAAGGTAAAACCCCCACCCTTTATCTTCATCTATATGTTGCATTAGCAAAGGAACTACTATCAAGCCGCTGAAGATTCGGACGAAAATAACCAGGAGACAAAAATACTGTTTTCTGAGCAAAAAAAAATCTCAAAATCAATATAGGTTTGGAAAAAGAATTATTTTGTTTCAGAAAAAGATCATCATCGCATGTGTGGTGGTGGGAGTGATCCTTATAATCGTCCTCATCATTGTGCTGAATGTCACTTAATCGTTTCAACTGTCACAGAATACATGTCCTGCAAACACCAAAAGACTAGATCACTCTTAGTGATTTGAAGATCATGGACTAATCATCTAAATTTTAATATTTGAATTTAATCAAGTGAGGTTAATGCAAATAATTAAATTTTGTTTTGAATGTTAATTGTGCTTATGAATTCAAAGTTATTGTTATACCCTCAGCCGTTAGGTGAGGTATATACGGTATAATCTCGATAGTCAAAGTAGTCAAATAGGAATACGAAGAGATTGAGAGCAACTTAAATTCAGTTTAGAAAGTTAAGTCTGATTCGAATCTGACCTCGAAATCATGAGAGAGACAGAGACTCATAAATAACTATTGAATATGGTGTTAGGTTTAGTAGGTACTTAATTTAGATCAGACTTCTATATAGTTCAGTTTACATAGTGTTAAATAAGTATATATGGTTAGCACTTGGGATGGATGTAATGTTTTAGATACACATAGTTCTAGTATATCCGAATGGATAACAGTTCATATTGGTATGTACTGTATCCGTGTGGATAACATTCCCCTTGTTTCGTATATGATGAATACATCATATATCTTTTGAATTATCCGTAGCGTCCTTGTGTGAAGTTTTGGGGTCGTTTCCATCCAATGATAATTTCGATATCGGTTGAGTACATGCTTCCGATTATGTCTGTGGGGTTTGTGTAGTGCTTGGCTTGTTGTCATTCTCCTCGTTTACGTATTTGTTTGTACGTTTAGGTCGCTCTTGTTTCTCGAATTCCCTCTGGAAAGTCATTGAGTTTTTGGGTGGAGAGATGGATTGGAGTATTTTCATGGCATCGTTAAAGTTGTCAATGAAGGATTTATCCGGAGAGTATGTCGTTTCATCCGATCTACCTATGACGTAACGTGAACTAATCGCTCGTTGTTGGGGGCTATTCGGGCTAAGAGACGTAGTTGACGTATCTATTCTTGAGGCGAAATTAGTTCGTGGGCTATTTTGTGGTGACGCCGTGTGTGTGTTTTCGTTGGTGTTTTTACGGTATCTATGGGTTCGTATACCACTTCCGTTGGGCCGCCTGTTCCTTCACAAGATTCCGTAACCCTCATCTGTTCTGGTGTTTTCTCTGATGAATGGCACGGTGTTTTGTCACTTGATTCTATTTCTATACACTCTGTCTGTTGAGGATTCCTGGATAGTGATTGTCTGGCCAGTTGGTTCTGTTGTATCTTGTTGCACCGCTATGAGGCATACTTCACTCATTGGAGTGCTCTTTGTGATTGTATTGATCGGGATTGCATTACCGAATTTTTGTGCCAGGGCGCTTGTTTTGGTTCGTGTTGATCTACGGTTTGGAACTAATGGTTGTGAATTTTTGCTGGCATTCGTATCTTGAGGCGGCGTGGTTTTCCGATCTACTTTTTTGGCTGGCGGCGTTTGCGGTGAATGTCTCAATTCTTGGATTATTGAGTCGTCTGATGAGATGGAAATTGATATATCACATTCGAATTCTATGTTTTTGTTTGCCTCCTTTCGTATCTTACTCGGGCTGCCTTGACCTTTTCGGCTTGGTGACTTGAGATTCGTGGTTGACGTTTGGGTCTTTGTCGTCGGGGCTTTAGCTGTTGTTGGGATTATCCTGTGGATCCTATCATGTCCTAGTTTCCGTCTGCTGGTTGTTTGTCGAATCAGTTCCTCGACATTCTTGGGTGGTTTCCGTTTTGGGCTTGTTGTTGCAGTTGAGTTTTTTCCCCCCCGGTTTCCATGGTCTACTGTTTTCTTCTGTGGGAATTTTGAGCCAGTTGGTTCTTTCTGATTGATGTTTTTGTCTAAAATACGGGATTTTGCTCTTGGTAAGTGTTTGTATGCTACGAAATCTTTTAGTTGAGCCGGTCTACATTTCCCGTACACCCTTGGGTCAGGTACAAATGCTAGTCCGTCGTGCCTTATGACCCTTGGTTGTTTTCCGTCCTCCCGGACCCATGCCGTGTGCGGGGAGTAATTAATTATCGACCCGTTTTCAATAACTTTGAATTGTGGCCCAAATACCCCTGGATTTTTTGTTTTGCGTGCAATGGTGCCCGATTTCCGAGCTATTTGTTCAATGCGTTTTCCCACCGCCGGATCTATAGTTTTTTGGGGTCCTTTAAATCGATCTTTCAGGAACACCAAGGGAGCTTTTTCTATTCTATGTTTTTCCTGTTGTGTAAGCCACCGAATTGGTTTTCGTGTTCTAAGATTTGCTATGTCATGTTTTGGGTTTTCTGCGAGAAAGGACCGTTTTACTTTTTGTAAATCATACGGTATATTATTAAGCGGAAGGTGCGCACCTATTGGAAACTTTCGTAGCAAGGCCTGGTCGAACAGTTCATCTTCGTCTGTGTCCGACAGTGAGATTTGCTTCTTTGTCTCGGAGGGAGTCTGTCTATGTAGTGTTTGTCCTAGGGTTTTGCTTCGAACCGCCTGTGAGGATGGTCCCGCTGGTTCACACACTGGTTCGGGAAGGTACGTTTGTTTGTACACCACACTGAGTTCATCCTCGCTATTGGTTTCCCTATTCCAGATGGCCTCCGGCGTGAGGGCAGGTTTGGTGAGCACTTTTTCATCTAGGCACGAAAGTTTTGTATTTTCCCATGAGAAATTAGAAATTTTAGGTGTAGTGCAAATATTAGTTAGTGGTGTGTTTGGTTTACGCCCGTAGTGCGCTTCAAACGGCGTAATTTTTGTTGTTGCGTGTGGGGTAATGCGTAGTGTTTTGATTAATTCCGCTACGTCTGACGCTAGTTTGTACGGTGTGTTGTTTTTATCGATCTTCATTATAGAGAGACGAGTTTTCAAAGTTCGAATTAGTCTTTCTACCATGCCCATTGAGCGATGGTCATCCACTGGGGCGAATATTAACTTAATGTTATTGCTTTTACAGTAGATTCTAAATTTTTTAGCCCGAAACCCTTGAGCTTGGTCGCACCTGACATTTCTTGGTACCCCTTGATTAACCAAATGTGTTTGCATAAATTTTATGATTGTGTCTGCTTTGTTATTCGTTACCACTTTTGCGTAAGGAAATCGCGAGAATCGATCTACCCCAACTAGAATGTACACGTCTTTATTGTTTTCGTCCGGTAGAGGTCCAGCGAAATCCAATTGGATTTCCTCGTTTGGTTCTACTACGGCGTCAAGGTTAGTAAAGTGTTTTTTTTCCAGATATCACCCGAAGATTCTTACCTTTGGTGCGGCATTCCTTGCAGTTCTGTGCTGCCGTTACTATGTCACGATGTAGGAATGGGTACCAAATATGTTTGGCAGCTTCTAGCATACTGCCTTGTCCTGGGTGGGTCAAATGAATTGAGTCAAGAATAATCTGTCTAAGCTGCTTCGGAATTACTACTCTATCGTCATATAGTAGCACATTGTCTCGAACTGACAGACGGTTTCGCACGTTATAGAAATAAGGACCGTAACAGGCTTTTATTTGCTCCCATTTTTGATTCCGGATCATGTTGATCAGGGGCTGGAGGTTTCTATCTCGTTTTGTTGCGGCCGCAATAAATTCCACATCTAGTGCCTTTCTCAGGTTCTTTCGGAACAGTGGTACATCTTCATCTTCCATAGAGATGGCCTGGCACTCCGTTTGCTCCTCCGTTGGGTCTGTCTGACATATTTGGTCCGATTTCCTTGTGAATGTGAAGCTATCTTTGGAAGGAATTATCTGGTAACGCACATCGCTAATTGACAGTGTTGATCGGCCTGGTTCTTCTGATAACTCGTTCAATGATGTGACCTTAGTTGGTGGAATCGATAAATTGGTTTGTTGGCCGCTGTGGCATTTCCGCATAATTCTTTTAAAAGGGGGTAATGACATTCCTGTCTGAAGTTGGCGACTCATTTTGTCTGTTACCGGATCGGGGGGTGTTAACTTAGGGTACACTTGTTGATGGTGATGAATAGATGATGTTTCTTCTTTCCGTGCTTTTGCTATTGAGGGCTGAATGCAACTGTTTGAGTTTATCGAGTAAAACTTTGAAATAATTGGATGTGACTGAGAGAGATTTGAGCAATTTGAAAATGTTGAGTTTGAGAGAGAGTGACTGTTTGTTAGAGAAATATCGTTAACAGTGAACTGTGTTTCTTTTGTGCGCGAATTTGAACGATTAGAGTTTTCGTTCCGGTCGAGCTGTGCTGTGTGTTTAAATCCGTTTGGATTTTCGTTCATTTCGATGTTAGCTATAGTGCTGTCTTGGAATTCCAGGCAAGAAATGAAATCATCAATAAGTGCGACCACGAAATGTTCATCCCAATATGCGGGCGGTTGTGGTTTTCCTACCGGATGGCGCGAAATATAATCTATTAAGCCCATTTTACTGCCGGAAAGATGTTTGATGTCAAAATCAAATGGAATAAGACGGTCAATCCATCTAGTTAGGCGACTTTGATATGTTTTATTACTTTTATTGCTATTTAGGGCACTGACCAGAGCTTGATGGTCCGTAATTAGTGTAAACCTGCGGCCATACAGATAGTATTTAAAATGATCAATAGCCCATACTGCCGCTAGAAGTTCCAATTCATTTACCGAATATTTGTTTTCACATGCGTTTAGAAATCTGGACGCGTACGCCACCATAGCCCATCCGTCTGGCGTTTCTTGTTCGAGAGCAGCTCCGATACCCTCGCGGCTGGCGTCACAGACTATTCGTGTTTCTCGGTTACTCACGAAATGACGATTTTCTGTGATGGTTCGCACCGCTGTCAGAGTTGCTTGAAATGCCTCTTCATGTTTTTGATTCCACATAAAATGGAATTTAGAAGAAGAAGATAAGAGTGGCCTTAATGGTGTGCACAGTTGTGCTAGGTTTGGTATAAATTTATTTAGATGATGGATTGAGACCATAAAACTTTTGAGTTGTTTGAAAGTTTTAGGGTGTTGAAGATTTGTGATCGCCTCAGTTTTCTTGTGTATTGGTATTGTACCGTATTCATTTATGATGAATCCCAGCCATTCGACCTCTTTACATCCGAATTTACACTTGTTTAAAGAAATCGCCATATTTTCTTGATCCAGTTTATCTAATACTTTTTTTAGTTTGTCAATGTGTTGTTCTTTCGTTCCGTGAGATATAATTAGTATATCATCTAGAAACGCGAAAGTATCTTTTTCGTTGTTTAACGTCAGATCAATGGCTTTTTGGAATTCTGCGGGCATGTCCGTGAGCCCGTAAAATCCCGTTTGGAACTGATATGTTCCCGTCGCTTGTCCACCAATTATACTAAAGTTACACTGCGTTTTAGTTTTTTCATCTAATTTTAATTGGCTATAAGCGTATCGGAGGTCAATGGTAGAAAAATATGTTGTACCTGGTTTTCCAGTACCCTCTTGAGCTGATTGTGCCACATTATCGAGAAGGACGTCGATGTTAGGCATCTGGTACTTGTTTTTATGTATCGCTTTGTTGATTTGTTTTGAGTCCATTGCCAATTTTATTGAATAATCTTTCTTGACCGTTATTACGATTGGACTAATAAATTGTTTATCGCTACAGCTGTCGAGTTTCACGATATGGCCTTGGTCTATCAGGGATTTTAGTTCTTGTTCAACTTTTTCTTGAATATGAATCGGGATCCGGCGTCCTTTTTGTTGCAGTGCTTTGAAGTCCTGAAGGAATTTGGTGTGGACTACGTGGTTTTTTGACCGACCAATGCGTGTGCACAACCCCGGGTATGTTGATTTAACCCAATTTGTGATGGCCGGGTCCGATTGATCTGGTTCTGTAATGTAATTGATTGACTTACCAGTTGGTTTTTCTTGTTGAAGATGAATGCCCAGTTGTGGTAGCAAATTTCGACCCAAGATGTTTGCCCGTTTATCGTCCACCACCACAAATGGCGCCGTGTTGATTGTCCACCCTCCTGATTCTATAGGGGCAATCAGCCTGCCGAACGCGGGAATTTTGTAACCATTGTAGCAGACCATTCTATTAGCCTCATCATTTTGATTGAGTTGAATACGACGAGCTTGTGACAACGTATTTTCCAAAATGGCCGCTGTTTTGTTATTTACAAACGATGTTGGAGATCCTGTGTCTGCAATGAAGGTAATATTGTGTTTCCCAATTCTGACTCGGATGAGATGTCCTATTAAGTCGTTTGTTGATAAGTTTCCTGCCGTTTCCTCTTCGAAGTGTACAGCATTTACGCTGTTGTCCTCTGGATGGATGAGTTCCCACCCCGGAGCGACGTCCCCTGCTTGGAGGTAGTCAACATACGCCGCTATGTCGGTGTCCTGGATGTTTACTTCATGATTTGTTTCTTCACTGATGGCATTAACGTTTGTGGAATTACAGAGTCTTGCGTAGTGCCCTCGTTTTGTACATTTATTGCAAATCTTGTCCTTTGCTGGACATTGTTGAAGGAGACCGGGTCCGAACGGATTACCACACTTAAAACAAGATTGTTTCCTGTCTCTATCTGGTCGTTGTGAGCTTCCCCGCTGTGATTGTCCTCGGCCTCTGTTGTTTCCTCTTCTGTTGTTACGATAAGGGTCCCCACCTCGTCTTTGGATGAACCCAACTGGTTCGGTTTTTATGCCTGTTTGTGAAGGAGATGACGATGAACCCTGCTTGCGGATTTGGATTTGGTTTTCCAGTCATTTTTCCCTGCGTATTGCAAATTCGAACGCTTGCTCCGGGGTCTTAGTCTCAGCTAGTAAATCTTTTTGTACTTCATCATTTGTCATATTTGCTGTGAATAAGTCTCGGATAATCTCTGTTTCTAACGTGTTATTGTTGCAATTAGGACATTTGAAGTTTCCTTTGATGACTAATTCCGTGAGACCGCAGTGGAACTGTTCCAGTGTTTCTGTTTTATTCTGCTTTCGTGTGAATGCCTCGTATCTGTCAAATGTAACATTACGGTCTTTAATGAAAAGGTGTTCCAAACGATCCCAGAATTCTCTTGTTGATATTTCTTGTATCTTTAGGTCTGGGTAGTGTTGGTTCAAACGTCTCTGACCTTCGTTACCTAGGCTTAGGTATATGTAGCTTTTGATTTTTATGTCGGCTTCCTCCCATGGTATTCCATCCACGGTGGGTCCCAAATTGTCCAATTGTGCACATTGGTTATCCCATTGGATCTTTTTTTCTTGGTTACGTATGTTCCTGTCCCCGGTTTGTGATTGAGTTTCCCCTTCTATAGGAAGTTCATAACCAGGTTCGTGCGGTTTTCTTATTGCGGGTGGATCTCGTAACAGCTTTTGTAGGTTGATACCATCTTTTGCGACAATCCCTAAGTAGAGTTGCTGGTTCCACTTCTCCCACTCTGTTGGCGGTTCCGCCGAGGCTTTTTGCCAGAATGGGGCGATACCTAGTGGGTTTTTTGTTGTGAGTGCTGGCTGCGCCATGTTATACCCTCAGCCGTTAGGTGAGGTATATACGGTATAATCTCGATAGTCAAAGTCTATGCTTAATCGCTAACTAAGAATAGGAATACGAAGAGATTGAGAGCAACTTAAATTCAGTTTAGAAAGTTAAGTCTGATTCGAATCTGACCTCGAAATCATGAGAGAGACAGAGACTCATAAATAACTATTGAATATGGTGTTAGGTTTAGTAGGTACTTAATTTAGATCAGACTTCTATATAGTTCAGTTTACATAGTGTTAAATAAGTATATATGGTTAGCACTTGGGATGGATGTAATGTTTTAGATACACATAGTTCTAGTATATCCGAATGGATAACAGTTCATATTGGTATGTACTGTATCCGTGTGGATAACAGTTATAATAAAGTCCTATCTACTTTTTCTGATTTGGAATTATGATTCGATTCAATTCCTGGTTGAAGGAAACAGCGAAAGATAATACAAGCAAGTGCTAAGGCAGCAAATTTGCGTGGAGAATCATAATTGGTAGGAAAATTTCGGGTTTACTTCGAATCTCAGAGATGTTTTACTGTTTTGTAAAGTATGAACAATCTACCTCGTCGCATAAACAACAAGCTCATCATATACTTGCGGTTTAAACGTTTTTTGCCGATGGGTAGAAAAACATTGTCAAAATCGGTCGGATAATTAGTTTTGGGCGCATTACCTATTTAATTATTTAGGTCAATGGGGTTTTTCTGGAAAAGTACGAATTATTGTTTAAGCTCGTAACTAATTTGGCGGTTTGATTTTCATTTTTTAAATTCTTCGACAAATGGAAGAAAGAAAAGCTACCGAACAGTATGAAAACTATTATTTTAAGAATCGATGATCGTAATTCGGACTCTTATATAGGTCGCGATGATTTTTTTCAGGAACAGTCTTAAAATTTGTTTAGGCTCAAATTAACTTTTTAGCGGTTTTCTTTTTGATTGCTTTCTAAGTCCAGTTCATTTCTTTTGTGTACACTAGACAGCATGCGCGCTTTAGTGTATTAGTATGAATCTTCTTTTTTTCTACCCAAACTCGCTAACAAAAATGTTCACTAATTAGTGGCATTTTTGCTATACTCACGATCTGTAGCCTTAGAAGTTTCATGGCATCTGTTCTCTGCTTTTTTTGGCTAGTGTTTGTGACTAATGAAGCGTCCGTTACTTAGTGGTTAGTGTGTGAGACTCATAATCTTTAGGTCGCAGATCGAGTCCGAGACGTTGCTGAATTTTTACTAATTTAGGCTTATTTCTACTTTTTATTGCATTTTATAGAGATGCTTTTTTTCATGCTCTCGATGGTGTTTGCGAAGCGAAGCGAATCTCAGCCTGTGTGTAAAATGAGGCTCCGTTATCGAACAGCAAAAAATGTGAAAGGCACGAAAAACGTGATCGACTTCTGGTTTCTAAAGTGGAATTTAATTTTCAGATTTCCCAGCTAAATATAAGTTTAACTTATTGATCCAGTTTTCTCATTATAATAAAGTCCTTATAAAATTTTGTTAGTTTCCAACAAACTTTGTACAACCACGTTTTGCTGAAAAATAGCAAAGTTGCGCTGAGATGGCCAGAGAAACGCTCAATTGCGCAGAGATAAAATTTTAGGACGTTACAGCTAAAGGCACACGCGCTAAATTTGCAATTTTTCAAGTTTACAAAAAAGAAAGAAAATGAGCATGGGTTGAATATGTTGGGGTTTTTAGCATAATGAGCACTGGTTGTTTTTGTTGGATAACTGGTTGAAAAAGTAAGTAATTAAACTATTTTTTTTCTGACTTTCTAATGTTTCCTTGGTTCAAGCGAATTGAAGAAAAAAACTAAATGCAAAAGTTTTTAAAAGGTTTCGTCCACTGTGTAGTTGATAATTTGCTTCTCAGATGCAAAATTTTGAAGATTATGCCAGATTCTAATAGGTCAAGTCAAAATACAAAAAAAATCTAGAATAAGAAGGATAACCGGTTGCTGTGCAATTAGCACAGAATGAACCGAACAGACCACATTATAGGAAATTTTTTAGGCATAAACGACTACAATTGTCTTTAAAAAACAAATAAACGAAAAAATGGCTTCTATATGATATATCATTCTACCCAGCTCAATTATTAATTTGCGTGGTATCTGATTTTGGGTGGAAAAAGTTAGAACAATCTATACTACTTTTGCCGGGCCGAGGTTTTCACTTTTGTCAACGGGCCCCAACGGGCCTTACTTTTATTGACTAACCAATGTTATGTTTCGGTATCCGAAAGACGGGCAAAATTTTCGCCTACAACCGTTGAGGCAATTGAAATGGTTTCCATGGCTTTTAAAAAAGGTCTTTATAAATAAGTAAAACAATTAATTAAAATTATTTTGAAACAAAATTGTTTTTTTTTTACCAAAAAAGCAGCAACGGGCCCCAACGGGCCGATATTTAATAAATTCCCTGTTTATCGGGCCGCCAACGGGCTCAACTTGAATTATATCGGGCCGGGCTTCAATTATGGCGGCCCGTTAACAAGTCTGGAGCGCGCGCCGAAAAAACGTGAATTTTTGGTCGACATTTTCCAAAAATATATATGTTTTCATGAATATATGTGTTTATTTTTTAACTGACAGTTTTTATAATAGAATAAAACCAATGTTACCCGTGCTATAGTTTTTGAACAAGAATGACTTCACTAAATCAGCTGTACTGTTTGTCGTGCTTTTCAAATGTATTCTTTCGATACTGATAGGATTTTGATTTTAAAAATAAACTGCACAGCAAACCTGTATTTTGATCTTCACAAGAGAAAAAAAATGTATTACTACTAAAATTTGCATACTATCATACATGTCAAATGTGGTAACGATATTGTTTCAAAAATATGGAATGAAAAAGTTTCAAAGAAAATAATTTTTTGAAAGAAAAACTATCGATTTTTAGGATCTCTTTTTTGAGTATATGAGGTCTGAAAGTTTTTGAGTTTCGAGAAAGTCGTCAACTTTCATTATTTTATGCAGGTTCTTCTTTTTCTAATACTACTAATAGTTTGCAACGGTTTGTTTTGTACTAAAAACGAAACCATTATAAGTTCTTACATATTTATTGTGAGACTTATCATAGCATAAACTATCTAAAAAAAAATCTGTTGTTTTCAGATCTGGAGGTTAATTTATTTGGTGAGGTGAATGCGGTTTTGCTGGCAAAACAGCAATTTTGAACAACAATTAACAGACAATTTTGGTTACTAAATACTTCAATTAGTGACGTCAAAAGAAGTCTGTGATAAAATTGTGTGAATGGATATTAATGAAGCGAAAAGCACTGGTGTAAAGTCTGTATTGTTTAATAAAATTTTCAAGATTTTTCTCTTTCTCTAAACTTGTCATCTTGAAGCGAAAAATAAAACTCTTGTGGTTTTTGGTCACACACACGAAAACAAAGATTATTTTTATCGCACAAAAAATTCGTTTTTACAGCACGTAAAAGTAAATGCACATAATGCCTATTTTGTGTATCATAGAAGCAAATTTGATCGAGTGAGTGCAGAATTTGATCGCTCTTATACTGTTATTTATTGCTGTATTGCTTTTTTTTGATGAAATCGGAGCAGAAGAAATTGTTGCTGATAGTATTGTGTATACACTGAAATATGAAAATATGCCGAGGGGTAATCCGCGGTCACCGCCTGGGTAGCCCCGCTTCTTCCCCCTCCTATTCATCCGCACGAGCTTCGTCATCCGCTTTCCCAACATGGCGTGAGTAGTAATTTAGTGATTTAAAGAATTTTTCTCAAAACCTGCCTTAGTTTTCCATTCCACCATTCCGAAGTTTTGGCATTCGTTTTAAAGCTCATCCTTCAGTAAAATGTACTCTATCCTTTTGATATGTCTGCGCAGCTATCTTGTCTTTATTGTAATCACCGAAATGGTCAGTCTATATCAGGCTTTCGACCCACGATGATACACTTGAATAAAGTTTAACAAAACATTTTTTGAAATTGTTTTGAATTTTTTGACAGCAAATAGACAAAACTGATTAAAAGAAGCACCCGGAAAATCAATAGCAAAAAAAAAGACTGACCTAATAGTGTAACTTAGAACAAAAGCGCCAAGCTATTTTGCGAAATCTTGATTAAAATCGAACAAAAAAATTTGAAGTAAAACGGCTCCGGGGAAAAGTAAGATGAAGTCAAACGATTTTCAGAAAAATCAAACAAAAGTTGACCGCGGACAATACTCGCTCAATGAGGTCAAAATACAATGTTGTTTCGCACGAAAAGACGAAAGAGATGTTGCGCGGTATGAAAATGTCTACAATAGAAATCGTTTGACCGTATTGGTCGTGATATTAGGCTTTGTAACTTGCCGGGGCGGCAAATTATTTCAAATCATGTCTTTTACCCGGCGAAGGCATCATCATTCAGAATTGACCAAACTATTGTGTCAAAATTGTACACAATTGTGCAAAATTACCATTTTTCTGCATACATAGACAAGCTTTGGACCGGAGAAGTTTTTTGTTCTATCTATCAAGTATTCGATCTCGTCATTGCCCTATTATCCCAGCTCGGCATTTCCTATGACATCCAACATTCACTGAACGGTCATAACTGTTCATTTTTTGTTGTCCAATAAACACTCAAATTGAAAAATGACGATCTCAAATTGAACATATGGAAATAGAAAAAATCAGTTCTTTTTGTTACCTTCTTTTATCACACCTATCATAAAGTTTGAATTTTGCCTTAATTGTTTTCTGTTAACCATAAGTCTTCGAAGGAGTTTCTTTTGATTTAGTTTCATGAAAATTGGGATTTTTAAGTACCCTTTCCCCTATTTCCCCCTATTGTAAAAGGGAAGAAATAGTTAGAGAGGCACAAAACCCACATTTGCTAGCCATTGATTGAGCTCTTTATGGAAGTGATTAATTTTTACTAGATACTATTGGGGGATATTTAAAAAGATCCAAAACTCGTCCTTAAAGGTCCTTGGCGAAAAGCTTTGAAAAAATGCCCTTGGAGCAAAAAAGGCGAAATCTGGCCATTCAAGGGTTTCCGCAGAGCTCAAATCAGCGTTCCGTTAATACCCCAAAATTAATACCCACGCGAAAGTTCTGCAGCGAAGGTTTCAGCACATTACATGACTTTTTGTGCAGATGGTACAGATACTTGAAGATGGGCATAAGAAAAAACACCTGAAAATAGATATCTTAAAAAGGAAACCTGAAAATGGGCAACTGAGATCAAACAACTGAAACCGCATGCCTGAAAATGAACATCTGAAACGAAAAAATGAAAACGGACATCTGAAAATGGACAATTGAAAACGGACAACTCAAACGGCATATAATTAGTGGCAAAAAGTTCGGACAGAAAGAATTAATTAAAAAGAGCAGATGAACTTTTTCAGACAATTTTTGCATGCAAAAGCTAATTTTTCAGACTGAAAGTTTGTCTCAATGTCACCTAAAAATTCAAATTTGCATGCAAAAATTGCTCAAAATTGGCAGATTGCTCTTTTTAATTATTTCTGTTTGTCCGAACTTTTTGCAACTCTCTATACCTGAGAAGTGACTCTCGAAACCGAACAACTAAAACCGCGTACCTGGAAATGGACACCCGAAACTGAACAACTGAAAACGGACAAATGAGAAAGGAAAAGAAGAAAATTGACACCTGAAAATGGACTACTAAAAATAAAATCTGAAAATGGATAGCTGAAAAAGGACAATTGAAAATGGACAAAAGGAAACAACTGAAAAAGTACATCTGAAAACAGACACTTGAAAACGAACAACGAAACCGCATACCTGAAAATGGACTCCGGAAACCACATACCTGAAACCACATACCTGAAAATGGACTCATATTTACTGACATCTGAAACTGACGTCTGTCAATGGACACCTGATAAATGGACACCTGGAAATGGATTTGTTGATCCAATGGTGAATAATTTGTATTTTCACACTTTTGTTTTTATCTGCCTGAAAACAGTATATTATTATTATCTACATGTCAACTGGGATGACGTATATTTGATTGTGTTGTAGTGAGTGTGAGTGTGGTGTTGTTTGTGGCGGTGCTGTTGGTGCCTGGAGGCGTGGAAGGAGTTCAGTGCTACAAGTGTTCCACCCAGGGTTCCAACTCTGCCTGCATCGCCTCCTACACATCCCTGGGCACTGAGAGCTGCGACGGATTCTGCTACGTGAGTACATCACACACTATTGAGAAAAGTTGAGTTGACCGGAGTTGAATAAACTTCTGCTGGTCCGTCTTCACCACTCATGAGCATCCATTTCACTCAGTAACCAGCATTTTTTTTCAAAGCATAGTGTACGAAAGATCAAATTTATTGAAATGAGTCAGTTAATGTAATAAAGTCACTAAATTTAGTTTTATTGCAATGAGTGATGATTGAAACTTTCGATCACGATAAAAATTGATGGTGGGTGAGTGAGGGGGGGGGGGGGGGTTCTACTACGGTTTCAAAATATTGAAACCATAGAAACCAATTTCTGCCCAACAAAAATTTTGAATTTATTGGATCGAAATAGTCCATAAAAATTGCCCTGCTCTGTTCAGTTTTTCAGAACTTTTAATCAAAAAATGCGCACCAATATTCCTTTACATATTTTCTTTATGTTTCTCCAGAATATGTTTTGGCTTGATTTAAAATATCCTCTTGCTGTTTCACAAATAAATAAAAATCTCGTCTGAGTTTTGATCTGTGGCTTTTGTGTATGTTATTTGCAGAAAAAGCGTATAGTATACTGCGTGTTATGTGTTTTGTATGTGCGTGCGTTTAGACGTACATGACCTTTGTGGATGGTGTGGCTCAGGGGGCCACTAGACAGTGTATGACCCAACAGTGTGTGGCCACTTCGGCCGATGGGACCAAGAGTGGATTCACAGGTACTGCACTGCAGCATCACACACTTATCATTGACTAGATAAAAATGATAAAGCCAGTTCACACAATTCCGCTCCTCCTCCCATTCCCCTTTCGAGTCCATATTTTCAAGATCTGTTTTAACTTTGAAATTGAATATAAGCATATTTTGTTTCCATCTTGGAGAAGACAGACATCGGCATTTAATTACAATGTTATCAGCATAACAACGCAAAATGAACTTTTTGACAATATCAAATAACGATACGTCCCAAGTAAAGATTTTAAACTCTAGTGGAGAAAGGAGCGATCCCTCGAATATCAATTAATTTTTTATTTTGGCTTGGATTTTTTCATTTTAATACTTTTCATGGTTATTGAGATGCAAAAAAAAGTAATTATAGATAGCATAAGCCTTCAATTCATAATTATTGACTTGCATCGAATCTAAGAAATGTGCATTATTCAATTGCGAATTTATAACAGCAACTACTTCACAGTAATTTTAAAAGCTATTCTGCTTATTAATGAGTAAAACAAGACTGCTCGTATGTCAGGGCAAAGCAATGAATGTTCCGACTGCTCCTAATTTTGTTTGCAACAAATAGTTTTTTAAATTAAAATTCTGAAGAAATATATCAAACATCAAGTGTAGAAATTAAGAAGACCAATAAGCTTGCGTCAACTAATTTTCGAACAATTTTTTAATGCAGGATAATTCGCCACGCATAAATTTTTCGCGTTATGCTTTCCGCATCAGAAATTAAACTTTTAGATCGCGTTTAAAATAGCCCAGAGCATGGCCAAATATTCATTTTTTACACATCGAGCTTGTCATCGTTAATGTAATAATACGAACTTTTTTTCTAACCGAACTTGGAAATAAAAGTGTTCATTAAAAGTGTTCATTTATTTGGAAATTTCACTGTAGCATTGGAAATTACACAGCATCTGCTCTGTGCTTAATTGTGGCTAGTGTTTGTGAACTACTAATAAACGCGTCTGTGGATGAGTAGGCAGTCTGTGAGACTCGTAATATCTAGGTCGCAGGTTCGAAGCCGAGAAGTACCCGAAGTTTTACTAACTTGTTTTTCCACTTCATAGAGCTGCTTTTTTGTGTTTTCGCTATTGTCTGCGAAGCGCAGTTTTGTTTTTATCTCCATTTGTGCTAAAAATTATGGTAGTTAAATTATATCTTTTTACATTTGAATCGATATCTTTTTTAAAATTAAAAAAAAACTTGTTTCGATCGCCAAAATTCGACCGAGACAAAAATCTATCAAATTAACTCAATTTTTCATCAATTTTTCTAAGTACATCAATTTTTCTAAGAATTTATCAATGAAAAATTAGTTGGTATTTCAATAGGCTGATAATTTATTTGATTCCATTTTTATCCCCCATTTCATAATGGAAAAACGTTGGCAAGTAAAAAAATTATGTAAAAAACACTATGTCAAAAGTTTGAGATATACGGTTGAACTGCTTACAATTGAATTTGATTTAAATGATTGAACCAAAAATTTCGAATACAATTTTTCTTCTTGTTGAATTTCTAACAAAGTGAACACCTTCTCATTTCTTGTTATGTAATAAGTTGCCAGTTAACTTTTTAGTCTTTATTTTATCTACGGAATTCGTTGATACCTCATTGTCTTCTACAGAGGAAAAAGAAACAAATATGCTTGGCTTAAAAAGATTTCATTCAACAAATCTGTAACGTCTTTTTTTTTGTTTTGACTTTCCAAGAAAGTGGGGAAATTTATGCTTGGGGTGATTTTTATTCAGTCAGCTTTCGACTTGTTAAAAATTATGATTGTTTAAGGGTTGCTAATTTTGCCAATTTGAGATAATTAACGCGCGATATATTGCGTTCTTATAACACGCGTAAGCGGCGGATTAATGCGTTCCCAATTGAATTTAGGCAAGTAATTTGGTCGTATACTAAAATAAAATAAGATAAAAACATCTCGTTATAGTTCACATTCGCGTGTTGGGGGATGAATTGAAGAAAAAAATGAAATAACTTTGTACTTTTTTTGACTTGTTTCATCAGATTTTCAAACAAAACTTTTTCAAATTGACTTCAAAATGCAGTCGGAACATTCAGGGCTTCGCCCTGGTATCCAAACAGTTTTGTTAAGTTTTCAGTTTAATTGATAGTCTGAAACAATGTTTATCTGATTTTTTTTTAAAAACTCTAATTTTTTGGTAATGTGTCAATTTTAAAATAAGTTTGTATGACTTTTCTCTCTTTTTTAACTCCTGAAGTCCTAATTTAATTATCATTGTACACGTTGTAAACTGTCAAATTGACAATTAGATTTTTTGAAGCAGTTACATAAAAATTGTAGTTCAAAAAAAAGATTGTGTAGGTAATCAGTTCTTAAAGTCTAAATTAGTATTGATGAAAAAGTCAAAAGTTTCAAATAATATGTTGCTCGAAAGCCATATATTTTACATCATCAGTAAAAATTTACGTGCTTCAGGGAATGCAAGTATTAAAAATTTGTTGAAAGCTTTTGAAAAAGTTGCCTTCTTGAATAGACCACCGCCAAAAACTTAAACTGCAGGTCATAAAACTCCATAAAACCAGCTTCTATGGCACGCAAAACAGTTACTTTGAAAAAAAATTACCGGGGAGTTTAATTTCTGCAAAGTCTATCTCGAATTTGGGATTCCGAAAGAACAATACAAAATTCTTGCTGGTTTTGCACTGCTTCGCAATTATCTTGCAAGGTTGCAATTTTAATTATAATAGGTTTGTGCAACTCTTAATCAGACAGATTGTAGCACCTACTTCAGTTTAACAGTTTTTTGTGAATAGAAGATTCCGTATTTTTTGGTACGTTTGCAATGACGTCATCTTTTGCAGCCTGATTTCAAGGTTTTTAAGATGCTTAGTTAATAGATACGACTTGAAGACTTTCAAAGAAATTAAGGAAAATTTGTGCTAGCTGTTATGTTTCAACTGTTTTTGAAACCAATTTCCTATAATAGATTTTCATAACTAGGCCAAACTATATATTATTAAAGCGTACACTTTTGTATGTGTATGTCGGTATTAACCGCTAACTGTGTGTAGACTCAGCAGTTTTTCAGCGGGTTTTGCAAGTTTGTAAGTAGAATTTGAAGGTTTTTTTTCCTGGATTCAGCAAATGTTGCTGCTTTAGCAAGCAATTGGAGGTACAATGTGTTTCAGCCAATTGTATCTCGATTCCACAACAGCAAAAAACTTTGTTGCCGATTACTGGACAAAGCTTTGTCCAGCCTTGTCGCGGAATCCGCAAACGATTCGAAAATACACATTAAACCTCCTATTGTTGAAAACTGTTTAGTTAAGGAGCGCTTTCAAATGAAGCCCTTTCTTTGCTTAAGCTTTGGCAAAAAGGCTCAAATAGACAAATAGACTAACTATATCAGATAAAAACCTGTCATGCGAGTTTTTTTCAAGGACAATCGGTTACCGAGCAAGTAACCCTGAAAGTTCCGACACAAAAATAAGCAAAAATGTATTTTTATTCATAATTGTGTTTTTTCTACGCGTAGGAAGAGGAACAAAATTAGCCCAAAAAATTGATACTGGCTTAAGCAATCTACAATTAATAAAAATTTTCATGTTACACTTTAATTTTTTTTTTGATTTTTGTGAAGTTTTTGTGCTGCAAATGTTTTAAATTAGATTAAATTAAACTGTTTTTAAGCAAAAAAGCAGGTTATAGCTTCATTTATGCTTAAAACTCTCTAATCGCTCGCTTCGCCCTGCTTGCTGGAATCTAGACTAAAATGTAGAAAGTTTCAAACTGGTTTTTCTCGATATTTAGAAAACGTCTTAGATCTTTCAAAATATTGTATGAAACACGACTGTAAGGGCTTAGTGTAAAAAATCACCCGATCCATTTTTATGATTATTTGTAAAACCTGATTTTGCGTGAACAAAATGTTTTAAAAGAAAAAAAACTAAAATACCCGAAGACATAGTTGCCCACTTTCTGTTGTCGGAACAAATACAAAGTTTAGCCCACATTGTTTTCAAATAGAAATTGTTAAGCAATAATTAAGACCAAAAAGGGATTTAATGAGGTGAAGGGGTCGAATTCTTAGAATGGAGAAGGGTGCAATGGGTTTTTGAGTGAGTGAGTGGAAATACTTGATTTAATCTGAATGATTGAGTTAATGGGGTGGTGGGGGGGGGGGGGGGTGTAAATATATGTGTGAATGAGTGAATATTAGTATGTGTATGTTTGTATTCAGGGGTGATGGTGAGATGCTGTGAGAACAGTGCCCTATGCAATGACTTCACCTCCACCGCCTCCAGAAGAGTCTCCCTCTCAAACTCCCTCCTCCTCCTCTCCTCCATCTTCATCACATATCTCTCATACTTCTTCATCTGAATGTACACTTGAAGCATACCCACAGAGCTGTTATTCTAACTCTAACTATACTGCCGCCACGCATGACAAAAAATAAAACCAGATATAGATGACAGACAGCACACAGCATCAAACAAAACAGAATAACAGACGGATAAAACTCGGAAATTATAATGATGAACAAATACCAGCTAACCAGCAGCACTAGTTTAACGTGCTCTCTGTTTTCAAGTCTTTTCTGTAATATTGCCCAATGGGAGGGGGTGGGGTAAATGATTAACTTTAACTCATCAGATTTGAGTATTGTAAACCAATTTTGCATTATAATCTAATAAGCAAACTACCAAATCCATAAAATACCAGAAATTGGGCATTATGGTAGAAAACACCTGTGCATTTTTCTACTAACTACCTTCCTAGCTGGGCTTTTTTATTCCAAAAATTTTTCTTAGGAATAGACTGGAATGAAATCGATTAATTGCAGAATTTTTGCAACCGACAAACTAAATTGGCCGAGTAGAAAAAGAACTTAACCATCCCTTCCTTTGAACTTAAATTAGGTGAAGTTTTAGAAGCATCAAAAAATTCCCCGTTTGTTTCTGAAGTAGATATATGAGCAAAGATGATCAATGTTTAGGGGTGGGCTGGGCTCATCGGGGAACAGTTGGAGTAGATTTTGAAAAAGCTGATCTGTAAATTAAATTGAATCCAATCTAATCTAAACAACATTAGACTGGCCATCAATCAATTGTGTTTGTGTGGCCTAAACCTATACTTTCTCTCTAATTATGTATAACATCAAACACAACACCACATTCTAATTTGATGTGGGTGGTCATGATTTAATATAAAGTGGATCTACCAAACAACCCCCTCCTATGGTATCTAGTGAAAAACATTTCCACCAATATAAATGAATTGCTTAACGGTTAAGCATATACTGTTTTTAAATATTTGGTGGAGGGGGTGTAACTAGATATAGTGTATAGATCCTTGTAATGTAATGTGAAGTAAAATGGTAAATTGGTGGATGGCTACTTGAAG